>NW_009914947.1:83437-101076 GCF_000696875.1 Nestor notabilis | reverse complement strand
TGAAGGCAGTGGTATTGATAGTGAATGTTTTAAGTACTAAACACAAAAAGATGAAGGTTTTGAACAACTTCCTCAGTGTGGTTGTACTGAATGTTAAGCCAGAAAAGAAACAGCTGCACACAGTTCACTGAAATGTATACTTCACTTTCTCTTACTCTTCACTGGACACTTTGGCAAAATACAGCTGCTTACTTGGTCTGGTAACAGTCTAATCCCAAGGGAAGCTGCTTTTCAAAGATTTTAGCTGGCAAACGTGCCTTTACATCTGTACACAGTTTGCAGTGTGGTCGATTATCACACATCTGTGCATATCCAAGGACATCTGGCTTCACCTTTTAATTACAATTATTGTACAGCTGTTGATATTTCTGGACTAATCTGTTAGCATAATAAACTTTCCCGAGCTGTACTGCTAGCATGGTTTGTCTATGCCATAGTGAAAATATGTTGGTGGGAGGTTAATTTAAAAACAGCCTAAACCAGACTCAGTTAATGCAGATTGTGGGAGAGTGGGCTTTAACATGATCTGAGGGCAGATTTGCACCAGCCCCCAAATGACACTCAAAACTATTGCAGTAGCTTAATCATTGAACACGTAATCTGCTCTGAAGTACCCCGATAGAAGGTGCAAAGCAACACACCTCAGTCCAAATGGGCTTGATGAGGTCTCTGTCCACTTCACCCAGCAGGTGGGTGGAGGTAGCTGGACCCTCATCACATATTCACAGCAGCAATTTAATATCTGATTTTGGTATTTGGAGGCCTGAATCCCTTCTCCCTGATGGTGCATGGCAAACATGGGAGAACCACAGCTGTGCTATCCATCTTTGCACCCCTGTGTTAGGAGGCTGAGGATCAGGCTGCCATGAGCACTGCAGATCTTTACGCAATGGAAATACCTCACTGCTCAACCAAATTGATGTTGCATGCATGTGTGCAGTTAGGTTTTTGGTCTAGTAACAAATAACACTTGCTACTCTTGTTTAGGAGGGGTACCATCAGGCTAGAGAGCTGTTTGTTTCCTACCTCTACCACATTGGCCATGTACACTTTCATTTTCTCCATAATTTTCCACCTTATTGATGTATGTGTTTTTATTTGTACTTCTGTAGAAATACAATTGCGTATACATTAACATTCACTGAAATGATTTTGACTTCAGTTTGATATATGAGAGCGTTCATATGTGCATCTTTCATTCTCAGAGCTTACTGTAACTTTCATTAAACTTGCAAGCTTTAAAAAAAATAAGACCTCTTGATAATAAATAATTAATTAATATAATAAATAAGTAATTGTAGGATTTGCACATATGGGCTTCCCTCGGGTCTCTACAGCTCTATTTTAATTAAGGCTAAGGGCCTTATTTGAATAAATGAATGATAATAGGGATTTTTGAAAAAAATCATATTGATTCCTTCTATGTTGCTTTTTCACAGAGAAAGTTTATTATAAAGTATGGAGTGATTCTGATAGACTTTTATATTTGGAAAAGATAATCTGTTTTCTTTCAGAAGTCTAATTTTCTAGATTAGTGAATCACATCTGATATTGCAAATGAGAAAATGCTTATTACTTCGATAGCATGGAAAACAATGTGAAAAACATGGATGTTTTTCTTAGGTCAGCATTTCAGTAGTATTAGTGCCTAATATGCTGCAACTGTACAATGCTTCTGACTATTGTGTATATATTTAGTCAATTTTGTTTTCTTAGCAGAATGAAAGGATTGTTTATAAGATATACCAACATCATCAAGCTGTAGAATGTAGTAGATAATCTTTCAAGCATTTGCACTTGTTTCTTTGTAAAGTTGGTTACAAGAGGTGACAGATGAATTCATAAACGAGGTAATGAAATCAGAGAATTAAAATTGGAAGATCTCCACTATTTTCTAGACAGAACTGGAATGTTTTGCTTTTAATAATTTACCTAGCCTGCATTGTATAGTATGAACTCTGATTTTTCTACATTTCTGCAATTAGACTCCTTGAGAATAATTAAGATACTCTTGGCTGCATCACAACTATCAGCTAAAAAACCCAAAAGGCTGAGTATTTACCCTTACAGTCAATTCTATTTAATGTCTCTGATCTGAACATCCCAAAGATTGAATAGACAAGGCATTTTATGACTTTGGAGAACATGGCCTTGCAGCTTTATCTCAGTCCTAAGATTGTTTTGCTTGGTTATACTCGTTTTTCACCTGTTATTGCTGCCATCCCTGTCTTGTTTCCTGTTAGTATCATGTGTAACACCATGCACACAAGTGAGAAAGGCACTGGTTAGTATGTAATTTCTGTTTTAATGTGCTAAAATACATAGTTATGGTTGATCTGTTATGTGGTTGCATTTTTCGATCGTAATTGTGACATCATTAGATCTTGTCCATCAGGCATTTCCCATGAAATGATTTGGAGTGCTCCATTCCTTACAGTAGACATCTCAAGTACCACTGCCACTGAAGCATCTCCTCAGTTAGTGGCTGTGGTCTTTTTCCACCACATGTGAGCTTACTCTTAACTTGTTTTATGCACTTAGTTAATAAGAGATTGACTGGAAATACAGCTCAAAATTTGTATGAATGAAGTAGTGTCCCCTCTTATTTGCAAGTTCCACATTTCCTTGTACTATTCTTCACGTCATAAAATGATTTTTTTCTCATTTTTGATTGCTCTTCTAGCTTTTTCTCATAAACTGAAAATCTTGCCGCCTTCTATTCTAATAACTTTGTATTAATCAGTCTCCCATGCTTACAGATTATAAATGTTGCATCTTTATTATTAATCAAAATCCTTTATTTTCAAAATTTGACATATGTCAAGTGTTCACATAACACAGTAATGATGAAGTGTCTTCAAAGAATGATATACACATACAATAAAAGAGATTAAAATGAATTAATGTTTAGAAATGATTAGTCAAAGATTTTAGCCTTTTAACAGGGCTATCACAGTATGCATGCTGACCAGATCTTATTGGCCTAGCAGGAAAGAGATTGTATCAAAGGAAAATAGGACTGGACAGAATTTTCAGAGATCACTTTTTCCATTCCTTTACCCCAGATCCAGATCATCTTTATCTTATCAATCCTGACAAACATCTGCCTAACCTGTCCTTGAAAACCTTCAGTGCTTCAATGTTCTTGATACTACTAGTTCATCTTAATCTTTCTGGCTGCACTTAGACACATCTTAAGAAGACAACAGTCCTCCTAAGTAAGTGCTTTTTATGTACCTCAAGATTTATCATGTCCTTTATCCTAAACATTATTTTTTAGGTCTTTCTCCAGAGGTTGTGCTTTCTAGACCTGCAATAATTCTGTTGCTTTCCTGGCATCTTTCTGGTAGATCTGTCTTTAAGATACTATCCCCTAAACTGAACAGTCTTCTTGAGCTGCAGCTTCACAGTAAATAGACTAGAGTTATTCACACATCCTATTTGTACTAGAATAAACTTAGAAAAATATACTTTGCTCAAAATATCTTTAGGTTTCATAGCAATAAATCCAGTAAGAGCAGGTAGAAAAATGGCTGGGATACTTTGTGGTCCCAAATGGACGAAATGTATTATTCTACAATGCAGGTGCAAGCAGAAGTTTTTTCTGTGATTTATCACTCAATCTTATGCTCCTAACTTGAGATGACATTTGAATTTTAGAGCTGGCGATGGTCTTGTGTTTTTTTCCAAAAAGGAAAAGCGCTTACTTTTCTGTTTCTGCCAGGGTTTTTACTTAAATTTCCTCTTTTGCTGGATGTTTCATAGTGAAAGAAAAGAAAGGAAAACACTAGTGTTTATTATGAAACAACCTGTAGCATCTAGCTGCACAAGAAGATAGGAAACTGGCTCTAAAGCCTTGCAGGTTAATTATGCCCTGCCAGTTCCCTCATGCTGAGATACACCAGGCTTTCCTCTGTGCTTACTATAAGAGGTGGGAAAGAACTGATGCTTATGATGCAGTTGATTGAAAGAATTAAAACAGTTTAATGTAGTGAATGAGATTGTAATGAAAATGCATAGATGGAAGAGGTAAAAGATAGTAAATGTAGATTAGAAATAAAGTTCACATTTGTAACAAGAAGAGGCTGAAATACTCTAGTGAGAAAACAGATTTTCAGTCTCTGACGTTTCCACAACTCTAAGCACTTTTCCAGATGCACCTTCACCACAGTCCAAGTCTTGATACAATGGGATTAATTTTGTGGTGTGTGCTCTGATGCTAGTCAGGCACAGATGAGGTAGCACAGTAGCTGTCCAGATAGAAGTTGCAGTGAAGATTTTCCTGGTCCTCAGTTGGCTTTGTCCTCAGGCCTGTTCATCTCCAAAGACTAAACTGAGTATCAACTAACAGCTAACAAAGGCTGAGTGATTCTAATGGTCAGCTTAATCACAGCTCGTTACATGAAAGAACAGATTTTTTCAAACTCAGAACTGTTATTCTGGGTGGCTTCTTGTTCCTGGGTTTGATTCCTCTGTCAATCCCCATACTCTCAGTAGCAGCTGAGTTTCTGATGCTGTGAGTTGTGCTGAAATCAGCAAGCATCCCATAAGGTGACCCTGTTCAACTGTTTGTAGGGTCCAGTCCCTTGTCACACAACATGTCAATATGACCAGTAACTCAAAGTTTTTTATATTCATGTGACTCCTTAACCTTTTCACCTTTGCTATACTACCTGCCTGTTCTAACAGCTGTTGCTGTCCATGGGCTAAAGTTTAATATCACCTTTAATTTCCTTTTTATTTTTCCCTTGGAAAATGCACCAGCCTGAGCATGTTTTTTTCCTTTATTTTCTATACTTATGTTGGGTCAGTTCTGGTCACTTATAAATATTGATTTACTAATTGGTATTTGAACACACTATGTGGACTTCTAAATTAGCATTTAGTCCCCTAACAGGAATATGTGGATTAAAATGTTGAAAGCATTAGAGAGATGTGTAATTTTAATCAACTTCTGATCATTATCATCACATTAACATTATTGAACGTGATGACACTTTGCTTTGGATCATAGGGTGTATTCCAGCTTTGTTGTTTCCAGAAACTTAACAGCTTTTTATTCAGTTTGAAATTTTGTTGTGAATAAGAAATCTTCAATTGTTGAATAGCATGTTTTCATAATGAGGAAACTCCTTTCTCCAGCTGTGGATCAGATTCTGTTCTTTATTATCTTGGTTGTACCATACTTGGATTTTAGCCAAATTATTTTGTTTGCAAATGCATCTCAGCTACGAGTTATATTAAAAAAAAAAAAAAAAGGCCAAAAACTGGCATAATGTTCATCAGTTTTCCATCATTACCTCATTGTAACAACTGAAGTTTAACAACTATAGATCAGTCACCTGGGATTCAAAGCTACTCATCTTTACTGCTCTCCACTCTGCCCAATTCATATATCCAGTTCATGAAAAGGACCAGGATCCAGTCTAGGAACTGAAGCTGTGTTGATTTAATAACAGCCAAGGATCTGATGATCTGAGACTCAGACCCATTTCTGAACTTTAATCTTAGTTCATATAATGCCATGAGAAAATAAGTTTAAAACATAAGAATGGCTGTGCTGAGTGGAACCAATGTTCTACCTACTGCATGCCCAGTCTCTTATCTTAGTGGGTACCTAGGCTGAAGTGAATGCAAGGCAATCACATATAATAGTTCTCTTTAAAAATCTCCTGAGCGGTCTTCACCATTGTATAATACTGTGTAGACATTCCAGCACCATAACACTAGATTAAAGGTAAGAAGGTTGCAGATCACAAGCAAACTCTTTAATTCATAATTATGTACATAGAGGGCATGCAAACAGGCTGTAATTGGTGTATTCTTCTATTTTGTCTTATAATGCGCAAATGAGACACAAATTACTATGCTACTAGACAGTGGAATTGCTGGAATTTGCAACGAAGATTACACATATATCTGGAGTCACTAGATGATAACAACTTCGGCCGAGAATATTAAACCTTTTATTTCAGAACTTGAGCTAATCTCTTCCCATTCCAGCTTGTTCCTTTCCCTGATGTGATGGAGGGGTCATGCCACATAGATGAGATTCTCACAGCTTCTTCAGAAGCACCTGTTACTCTGGTGATTCCTTTGAGTTAATGAGAAATCCCTGCTCATTCTGTCACTCTTTATTTGAGCTCTATTTTTTTCTTTAATTAAAGTCTTTCAAAGATACTGCCTTTCAATATCTTTTAAAGATAATGCGAAAGAGTTTTCAGATACATGCATTTAAAACTCCAGCAAAATAAGCAGGTGGAATGCAAATGTCCAAACTTTCCCAGTTACTTTGCATTCATCACCAGCAGAGCAGAAGATACTTCTCCATTAACTCTCAAATGAGAAACAGGTTTGGTAGTTATGAAAAAACAACATAAAGAATCCATTTTTTCAGGTCATGATACATGATGTCTACTGCAGTGTAACAATTTGAAAAAAACTATTTAAAGACTATGAGCTCGCCATTGCTGTTAGTATCTTCCTGCAGTTTTCAAAATTTAATTTGTGGCTATATTAACAAAAATATTTTCCAAACAACAGTAGAGGAAAAAACACCTGAGCACTGAAATTGGATTTACTAATTTCACTATCCCACAGCATGTTAAATGCACTGGACAAAGCATGTTGTGGTGTCTCTCTAACGATAACAAGTAGCATTATATGACTTCTTTTTCTTCTTTTAATAAGTTGTTTGTGTGGTTTCCAGCTGATAGAGAAAAAATACTGTACGGCGCACTGAGCAAGTTCATAGTAAATAACAGCCTGTTTCTTAAACAGATAAGATAAAGGAGGGCTAAGAATAGAACTGAAAAATCATAGAATAGACAAAGGCCAGCTGGGGTTTTGAGAGAGAAACCAGACATTTCCATTCACAGAACCACTTAGGCAAATGCTTAAAATTCAAATGCATAAAACTCTTAGGCAGAAATAAGGAATGTATCAAGGGTGTCTGAAAAAGTCCAGGTGAATGCTCGCCTTCCTGTAGCATACTACAAGCACATACATAACATGTAGGGGTAATGCCTTCACGCTCATCCTGTCCTTCCTGCTTTAGTGTCAGCATATCACAGGTGAAAAGGTCACAATGCCAGAATTGAGCTAATGGTTGCTGTTAAAACACATGTAGTAATCTTACTTGTTTCTCCTTTCCAGCCTAAGCATTTTCACTGCCATCTTACAGCTAGCTACCCCTTATGCTAAACAGTGTCACTTTTTGAGTTTTCTCGGAGTCCTACTGTCCCTCTAAGGTACATTCATCCTTCGAGTTGTCAAAAGCCAAAGGGATTTTAGTCTAAAAGCTTCTAACAAGCCTTCCCAGACAGACGAGCCTAGGGATGCCGCAGCCAGCTGAAGAGGAGAGCCTGGTTTCTCAAAAATGAAATTCTTCTCCACTGAACTGTTGTTAACCCCAGTCAGATGTTTACAATAGGCACAGTGCTTGAGACCAGGAATGCTGTTATCATTCTGTCAGTTGAAGTTGTTTTCCAGCAAGCTCAAACTACCCACCTACATACTGCTAGTAAAAAAGCCAAAATACAAATAAACCTGCCTATATCCTCCTCCAAACAATAATTCTGTTGCATCAGTGGCCAGAAGAGCAAAATTGAATATTCATAAAACATCCTCCACTTAATTAGCCAGTGCTACATGAACTCAGTGATAACCTTATACAACTACATGAAGGAAAACAACAGGCAAGATTTTTTTAGGAGAATTCCTTGTTCAGCCTCACTGTGGAAAGACATAGAGGCTGTGTACCATGAAGCACAGAAGAGTTATTCTCTTTGCATTGATGGAGCTGCATCTTTTTTACATAGTCATACAGGAAAAAGGGTTAGTGTTAGCTTCTACTGTAAGTAAGAAAAATTAAGCCATATTCTGGCATTATGTAAATCGGCCTGAATATAAGGTTAGAGAAATATGCATCATCTGAAGAACTGGTCTGAAGATATTTTTTTCATACCATTTAAGTAAATACTTAGACTAAAACTTGAAGTTTCACTGAAAAGGTGCATTTATCTTAGTTCTGAACTTTATCTAATAGCCTATTCCTCTTAATCAAACTACAGGAAGACATACGAAGTTGAACTATACCACTAATGACAACTGGGTACACAATGTGCTAGTACAGAAGCTTTATTGCACTGTTTCTGCTGGCAATTAATGCAAATTATTTTGACATGTTAGAGATATTGTTATTTGAGCAATTAAAACCTTACTGCCAGTGTAATCCTGGGATAAGTGAAGTAAAGTATCATTACAAGCCTAGTTTTTATGGGGGTCTCTCTTAATTAAAAGAATGTCTTCACAGTTTTACAGGAAAGGAATTTAATGACTCCCATACTGATACTGGTAGTAGCAGATCACACTAAGCTAATCATAACGTCAAAGCTAAAACTAAACACAAAAATGTCTGCCTGCACAGAGCATCTGTTTAACTGACAAAAATCTGCTCATTGTCTCTCTTTCATTTCAGAGCAAGCAGAAGGGAGAATGAGATTTCCTGAATCAATGATTCAATTAAAAGCTTCAGAAGCCTTAAAAGGTGCTTTCTCCTTTCCCTGCTTCTATCTTTTATTTCCTTTGACAGAATGCTGAGGAGAGGTTATACCTGAAAAACAACCTTAATTTCAGGGGCTAGAAAAGTACCAGGTAAAACCTCAGCATTTTGCTGGTTCTAGATTTCATATATAAGACTCATGAAACATATGTAGTAAACAGAAATTTGTGCAAATGGACTAGAAATATGATTACTGAGTGATGCATTCAAATTGCCAAGATAGAAGAGCAGTGCTTTTAGTTCACCTAGAAAATGGATCTGTTCTACTGACCAGGATTAGGTGTCACTTTCAACATAAATTCAGACCACCAACGTCAGGTATGTTCAAAATTAGTAGCTGAGATTGAGATAATCTGAAGCAAAGTAGAAAAGCATCTTTAGAGAGCAAAGCTAAACTTTGGGGGAAAAAAGCCCCTAAGAACAGAACTCTATGACAAGTGCTTGCTTGTCTAGTGAGCAATTTCTCTGTCATTTTTGAATATTAATTCCAGAACACGAGCTTCTAGCCACTCATAGATTAGCAACTGAAGAGAGCTCTTGGATTTTTCAGTGTGAGCTAGCAAAGTAGAAATAATAAAAAAATCAAAGTGTATAGCCACTGCCAAAATAAATCCATTATCTTGTCATGTTTACCCTTTTAATGGGGTATAATGAGCAGGTCATACTGTGAATGTAAGAAGCTGGATGTTGAAGGCACCAATTTATAGTCCAGTGGCTTTCGTCAAATGCTTCAGCTTCTAAAATGCGATAATCAGAGGACATAAGGAGTGCCATACATGAAGCAATTTTCTGTTGTCATGTGCTTTGAGGCTATCCTGTTGCCTGTTACATACCTCTATTATGAACAGAATCCCTGAGCCCATTAGTCTCTGGATTTCTATGGGATAATCAAATAATTGTTGCACTCCAGTTGTCTAAATCAGCTGTTTAGGCATCTATCTTTGATTTGCAGTAGGGATGCATAACATACCTTTTCCTGGTGCATGGATTTGTGTTATCCAATTGACAAACCCCTCATCCAAGGGGGGAAAGTGAACATATGGCTAAGTGCTTTGTTGGATGTGGGCCACGAGTGAGAGACAAAAAAATAGTGTTCTGTTTCTCCCTTTGGTGAGAACCATACATAATAGAGGCAATGCTTTTCAAAAATGGATAGCTTAGTCCTGCAATGGATGAGAAAATGGTATCAGAAAAAATTGTATCATTTACAAAATATATATATGCTTATACTGCTGCAAGAATGGAAGTGGAGAAGGTAATACACAATATTAAAAAAGAAAACTAGCGAGTAAATGAGGTCTAAAGGTTGAACATAAAGCTGGAAATTCAGCTGTGTTTTTGTTTCACATCACACAAAAAAATCACCAAATAGATTCAGTATTTGATTAGTGTGTGTGGAACAATGTCATGGTCTGAAGCTGCTAATGTAGCCTAACTTCTGATCGCATTGAAGAATACATTTGACAGTGAGGGCTGTGGGAACAAAGGGATTAATTTATATCTGGTTTCCCACCTGTGCAGATCTGTTAGCTCTATTGATGTAAGGGGTTTATGCTGTCATAATCAGACTCCGAGGCTTGAAAATACAATGAATTCATATTTCATTAGGTAGATCCAGATGTATTTTTCAAAGACCCAAAAGTGGGAACTGTTTCTCTCAGAACAGAGAACTATTTACGCTGCAGACTGGCAGACAGCACACAGCAGTGGGTTTCAACCTTTGGGCAAAATAATACACGTAACGCAGCTGAGAAAAGTTTATTGCTAGTAGAGTAAATTTGCTCTCAGGGGCTTGGGGGTGCATCTCTGTTGGAAAATTTTAGGACTTCACAAGTCAGGAAAAACTGAATACCACTGGTTCAGAGGCAGACAAAGTTAGCTTCGGAACCAGAGGCAATCTACCTGCGACTACATAGAGCTTTGCTTTGTCCCAGCTCTTGTCAGGAAAAAAATAATCATTGCAGAAACTAGATTATTTGAAAATAGCCCAGGAGGAGAGACAATTCTACTTAAGATAAAAAGACAAAGGCAAAAACTAAAGAAGAATTTGTGCTTCCTAGTGGTAGAGAAACCACATCTTCAACGTGTAAAAATTATTGTAGCTGCTTTGACTTCAATGAAGCAATGATAATCACCATGCATGCAGCATTTTCCTTCTTTTATTTTCAGAACAATGTTCATATTTCCCAGACCTCTGAATTTTCAGTCTTTTTCCCTCCCCAAATCAATCAGTAAAATTCTTTTGTTTGAGCTGCAGATTAGTTGTTATTTATTGGATCCTTTCAGGAGCCAAGGCTGGCAGAGCAAACACATGGCAAATCTGAAAACAGGGCAGAAAAAGTAGGAGTTTAGGTAGGAGTGAAGTAACTTTCTCCAACATCTCAAGAAAGATCTATGTAAGAGATGGTGTTGGAAGCAAATCCCTGCGCTCCAGGTGAGCCAGAACCTAAGGAAACATGCAGTGAAATAGAAAAGCTTGGCTTTCCTCAGATCGCAAGAGATATGAAGTACAAGATATTTGCTGTACCTCACAGGGAGACATTAGGAACTTTACTGTTAGAAGAACCCCTCTGAGCTGTGGCTCCATGAATGTCTTGGAGGCACAAACCTACCTTGTTAATTTGGAATGTGACCAGTATTTATCCTAGCCTGAGGATAGGAAGGAAAGGAAAACTCCATTTAGAAATGGTTATGGAAAACAAGCTTTACTGTGAAGGCTAGCAAACATCCCAAAATAATTAATTCCAAAAAGCCTGCACTTCAGAACTCTCCCTCCCCCCCAACCCCGCCTTGATTTATAGACTTTAGCAAATAACCAGCAAAAGTCAACCCATTAATCTTTTTTTAAATATACAGCCTTCTGTCTTTTCCTCCCATGCCTTCTTTTTCTACATTTCTCTTCTCCAATTGCCTACCGCATCCTGACTTTGCACCTGAAACATCTCAAAATGTGTTTGCCGTGCTCCTAACCACCCAAAGGTGATGAGAAGCAGGTCTAAGGGTAATAAGACCTGCATACTACTTGTTGGTGGCTTTGCTACGGATTACGATAAAATACTCTGCTCTATGGCCACTTGAGGGAGCTGCTATGAAGTATGTGGAGGTGTTGGAACAATGACTCTGCGTAGAGGTGCAGGAGATGTAAAGAGGTTCTGTGTAAGACCTTGAGACTGTTTACAAATGTTTGTAGTATTTAAACTATTCTACATATATCCAGATTTTTTTTTTTCTACTACGCTTGTTATCTCTATATGGCTCTGAATTACATTACGTATTCTAAAAAACCTGTAATGAGTGGTGTCCCTCAGAGGTCGGTGTTGGGACCGATCCTGTTCAACATCTTTGTCAGCAACATGGACAGTGGGATTGAGTGCACCCTCAGTAAGTTTGATGCTGACACTAAGCTATGTGGTTTGGTTGATACACTGGAGGAAAGGAATACCATCCAGAAGGACCTTGACACGCTTGAGTGGTGTGCCAATGCCAACCTCATGAAGTTCAACAAAGTGAAGTATAAGGTCCTACACCTGGGTCTGGGCAATACCAGGCACAGCTACAGGTTGGGTGGAGAAGTGATTCAGAGCAGACCTGTGGAGAAGGGGTGCTGGTTGATGGGAAACTTTACATGAGCCAGCTTCAGTGTGTGCTTGCAGCCCAGAAAACAACAGTGTTCTGGGCTGCATTAAAAGAAGTGTGACCAGCAGGTCAAAGGAGGTGATCCTGCCCCTCTGCTCTGCTCTCATGAAACCCCACTTGGAGTATCGTGTGCAGTTCTGGTGTCCTCAACATAAGGACATGGAGCTGTTGGAGCAAGCCCAAAGGAGGGCCATGAAGATGATAAGGGGGCTGGAGCATTTCCTGTATGAAGACAGGCTGAGAAAGCTGGGGCTGTTCAGCCTGGAGAACAGAAGCTGTTTGGACACCTCACAGAAGCCTTCCAGTATCTGCAGGGGGCCTACAAGGATGCTGGGGAGGGACTCTTCCTCAGGGACTATAGTGATAGGACAAGAGGTGATGGGTTCAAAGTAAAATGAAGGAAGTTTAGGCTAGATATAAGGAAGAAGTTCTTTACTGTGAGGGTGGTGAGGCACTGGAACAGGTTGCCCAAAGAAGTGGTAAATGTTCCATCCCTGGCAGTGTTCAAGGCCAGGTTGGTCAGAGCCTTGGGCAACATGTTCTAATATGAGGTGTCCCTGCCCGTGGCAGGGAGGTTGGACGTAGATGATCTTAAGGTCCTTTCTAACCCAAACCATTCTATGATTCTATGAAACCGGCATGCTTCTTGCTGATACTTGCTTTGGTTTTTATCTGAAGTTAAATAAATATTTGATTTAAATATCTAAGCAAATTGGATCAAAGGACTATAAGCTACATTCCTGGCCTCAAAAATGAAAGATTTATGATAGTGTACGGGAAGAGAAGATTGTTGACTATGTGTTAACTGTGTTATCCCACTTGAAAAAAGTAATCTCACCATATAATTTAAACATTCAGTATAGCCCAAATCTAGTTCAGTGTTGTCTGCTTGCAAATTAGGATGATGGCTGTGTACTCCAGTAGTGGGATTGGATGTAATGGCAAATACTACAGATTATTGGAGTAATCAAACCCTGAAAATTGTTACAGGTAGTGTGGAGGATCCAGTCCTGAGGCAAACCTGTGCATGCTATTAGGCACTGAGCACAAGGACAAAAGAATATGTCAGTGGTTATGTGGGGTAAGACTAAAAATGCAGCTAACCAAAAAGTCTGAACAAAATGTTAGGCTGTGAGACTACCTTTCTCATACGAGTTCATGCCAAGCACTCAGGCAATAAGCAAATTAGATGTGAAATGAGTGTGTAAGGTTCTTGCTATTTGTGTTTGGGAATTTAGACGGAAAAATGTTCTCATTTTATTCCATTTCAGTAAATGAGGTTGGATGCACATGAGCTTGGGCCACCCTGAATGAACACTAAAGGTGCTCAAAGAAGCTTGATGAAGTTGCATTTAGTTGTCCTTGCCAGTAGTGATCTGTGTTGCTGGTCCCATAACTTGCTTGGTTTTGCCAGATTTAATTGAATCCTTTAAATTGGCAACTCAGAAAAGAACCACATCTGAGATATGAGAGAGGTCTTTCTGGAGTTTGAGGCTTCACAGTAGCAATCTGGTGTGCTTTGCAGAACTTCAAAAGAAAGGAAGATTACAGAGGGAACAAGTAATCTATTCTTCCTTGGATTCTAGTTAAAAGTTGCCAAAATTCTATTTCTTCTTCAAGGGATTTAATTTTTATAGCAAATTTACTTTTAAAACATTAAGTCTTTTTGAATACATCATTTATAGACCTGTCTATTTACTGCAGTACTTTGATTTTTAGAATGATCAGCTTCTGGGAGACCATCAGTGGGAAACCTAGCAGGATTTTTTTTGTTGATGGTTTTTTGCAACTGGAAGGCATTTGTTTTCCTTTATATGGTCCCTGGGTGGACTGGATCCTCCGTGGCACCCTATGTCCTGCCCTCCAGAAGGGCACAAGAAAAGATTCATGAAAGTCCATGAACATGGACTGAGGTTATGCAGCAGCTGGGGCAGCTGGATTGTTTTGAGGGGTTGTGGAGGTTTTTGTTTGTTTATTTGAGGGGTGTGCAAAGAAAATAACATTTCTTTATGTGATTAACAAGCATGATAAAATTATAGCAACAATTCAAAAAATGTGTAGCAGTAATTCCTTATTTCCGTAAACAGCTGCATTGGAATGTTTACCAATACTCCAAACTCCCATTTGGATTCATATGAGAATTAATAGAAAATAATGCTGTGATTGGAAATAATCAGGTCATCTGTGGGTTATCTTCATAAGGAAGAGGCCAGTGCTGACTTACTATCAGGACCATGCTCATTGATGACATGGTTACAGCCGGGAAACACATGGGCCAGATCCATGCTGTCCACATTCTGTGTATTAATGAGAGATTTCATGCTCAGCAGTGTCGTGCCACATGTTTTATAGGCGTTAAACTCACCGTGCAAAACTTCCTATGGTTTTTCATTGCTTTGCTGCAGGATGTACGTAGGCTTAATTAATACACCAGAGGATGGTTTATTCTCTGCAAAATGTGTCACTAACATCTTTGACATCGTGGAGATGTGAGTCATATCAGTGAAAGTTGCCCGAGGCTACATTTAACCTTGTGCACTCAAGCTGAAAAATAATTAATAAAATACTCCCCAGTGTTATGTTTCTCCCTGTCCCCAACTCAACATCTTAATTACAAGGGAGTAGGTACACAGAGAGCTGCTCTGTTTGTAGTCAATTTGCCTTTTTTTGAGATATTTCTCACTGAAAAATGCTTGTAATCTCAGACTAAAATATCAGTAGTAATATCACTAGATTAATCCCAGACCTTATTTACATAGGAACTCTATTCTTCTTTAAATTGCAAGCTTTGCAATTGCTCTCTTCTAGTTCTTTATCTGATGTCTAGCATAGATAGGACTCTGGTCCCAGGTGGAGCCTTAGGCATTATGGTAAAAGAGATAATAACAGTAATAATAACTATATACCACATACATTCAGGATTATATTCAGGAAGCCTAAATTCTATGCAAGTTCCTATGTCCAGTCAAAGGAGAGAGCCTATCATCTGTAAAGATGATGGGAAGGGTCCAAGTTGCATGATAAGAGAGAAACCCTAGAAACACTTAAGAATAGACATGGGATTGTAATTTTAATTTTTTTAGTTTAATTGTTGTTGTTGCAGGACAAATAAAAAATGTTTAAAGGTTGAATAAAAAATAATGAATTATAATAATAGAGCAAAAGGCAGATTTATTTCCTCCTCTCCCTCCTCCCCCCCACAACTCTAGAGAAATTTTGATACTAGTAGAAATGTCAAAGTTAGCAAATAATCACAAATTCTAGTAAGGATCAGCAAAAAGCAATGTTTTTTTCTGTTTAAAAATAACAACGCTTTTGTGTTGTTTCAAATATAAAAATGAGAGGGAAAAAAAAGGATTAGAACCTGCATGTAAAAGCTGTAATTTTAGCAGCGCTTGTTATAATCTTTATATAATGAAAAGAGCGTCCTTTTTCCATTAGATGAAGATGTTTCAAAACCCACAACCCTGTTTCTTCATAGTTTTTTGTAGAAGTGTTCATAAAAATGTACATTGTAATGAATTTTTTACTTTGGAAAGAAATATCTTCTGGAATTTACAAAAAAAGGGGGGGAGAAAAAAAACCACAGACTGTTGTGAAAGACTGTATTGTACCGCTGAAAACATATGCAGGGATAGAAGTAGCTGAAATATTATTCTCTATTTCAAATTAACAAGCACAGTTGCTGATAACTGAAATCTACCATTCTGCATCAAGCATTTTGTATTTTATAACTTTAGTTTGACAACTGGGACGCTCGTGTTATCTTTCTAACATCTCCATCCTAGATCCCCAAATATGAAATCTCACTCTTTGCTTGAAAGAGCCAAGGGAGGTGGTTCAAATTTCTAAGTGAGGTTTCTGTAACCCTTCACAGATTATCTGGAGGCTTCACCTTAAATCCTTCCTTAAATTAGATTGCTGAAGTGAGGTGGTGTGAGTTCTCCTCAGAGTTCAGCTGTGAAGGAGATATTTTGATCTAAGTGTCAAGCAAGTTCATCACAGCAAGGGGAGATGCCTTGATTCGTTAGAGTATGTTGTGGTTGCTACCAAATCGAAGCTATCATTAATGACCACAAAAATAAGGTAGACTGTTTCACTATGTGTACTGTCCTGCTGTGTGATACCAGGAAGAGTGTTTGTGCTGACACAGTTATGAATGTAAAAACAGGAGCAAAACAGGGATGAAAAGGCTTCATTCCTGTAAACCAGAAGCTGGAATAAAAGCCTGAAATTCAGAGGTGCCGGTAGACCATGGGGGTTTGGCCTGATTCTATAGGGTAGTTCCTACAACCTCTTTCTTAATGCAGAAGTAGTAGTAAATTCAGACCAACAGGTCAAGGGTTGTTACTTGGTTCAATAAACTCAGTTCTCTAATCTTTGCACATCATGACTTATTTTAGAGTGATTTAAAGAGGGAATGAGTTCTGAGGGTATTGCAATTAGACAAAGATGTTGCATATGTCTGTCTGGAGACGTCAGAGCTCATGAATGTAGGAAGGAGGTGCACCATCAGCAATTAACAAAAGAGAAAAGAGAAAGAAAGGCAGATGAGCTCCAGATTTACTATTGGAGTAAGAAAAAGGATAGGAAGAGAAGTGAGCAACAACACAAGTAGTGAAAGCAGAGTCAGAGAAGAGAACAGCATACTCATGTTAGCAGCGGCTTCATGGGTTACCCTATAGATTTAATTTCATTATTAGGTCATGACCACTAAAAACAACTGAAATTGTGATTATTTCGGTGAACACTAGAGTGTTTTTAGCTACTGCTAACTTCCAGAGACATCTCCTGGATGCTCGTAACTGTTCTATGTCTTTATGGTTAAATAAATAAACAAACAAGCCTGTCAAATATTAGATAGCTCATGTGTTATTTGTGGTGGAACAAATAAAAGCAGAGTGATGCCTAAGGGGAATTTAGGCTGAAGGCTAATAGAAGAGGAAGTTGTTGAATACCAAATGCAGCACCACTTAGGAAGGTATTCACACGACTGAGAACTGCTCAACGAATTAGAACAGGTGAAAAGACTAGGATATTTCACCTGTCTCTTCCCTTCAATTACTAAAGAAAGCAAATTTAGAATGAGGTCTTTTTTGCATGGTCTAATATAAGGCTGTAGAGTGTTCTTTGTCAGGAAGGAGAGTAATTCTGCTTAGACGTTTTCATCCCTATCCCCAGCTCTCTCACCAGCTCACTAAATGATCCTGTGCTTCAGTAGCTTTGCTTGTAGATGTGTACTGGTTATGTCCTCTGCAGCATCCTCAGTAAAGGATCATTCTGTAAACAGGGCAGCAAAATGCACCAGTAGTAAGAGTCAGAATAAAGCCTTTGCAACGTGAAGCAAAGACTGAGAGATTGCCTGACACGGAGTAAGGATACGGTAGCATAAGCCATGACATGGGAGTCAGAGCAGTTTTCTGAGGCTCCTGACATGGGT
>NW_009914947.1:79765-83426 GCF_000696875.1 Nestor notabilis | reverse complement strand
CTGAAGGCCACTGTAGACTGAGAAGCCTACCAACAGTATGACTTCAGGTTTAAAACTGTCTTTAGAGGTAACTGTGATACAGAGCCTGTTGGAAGGGAAGAATGCCTGAAATTAAGAAAGCCTGATCCAGAACTGAAATTTAACTTGCAGATACATAGTCTTCAGTCTGTGCCGCCGAATTGGCAGTAATTTTGCAAATAATTCTAGGTAAAATGTGGTGGAAAACATTTGTGTTGCCAATGTGAGGGGTAGGATTTTCTTGACTATAAAAGGAGTGGAGAGAATCAGCTCAAATGTAGATACGCACTGTGTTGGCATGTAAATTTGGTCAAATTAATCCTGAGCTCAATGTTTTGAAATAGCAGTGATGATGTGTGAGGTCTGCAGGTTCTTAAGCTCAGACTTTTTATGTGCTTGTTGTGATTTCCTTGCATTTAGGACAAACATTGCTAACGTTTTCTCTGCTCCAGGCTAGGCTAGGAATCTCCTGCAAAATAAAGTGAGAGTTCTTATTGTAGTCACCTGAGGCCAAGAGTTGGGTAAAGTAAAAAACACTTTACTCAGCCAAATACTGAGAGATTTTGTGATATAAGCATGAAATCTGACAGTGCTGAAATACTGGCTTCACTTCAGTTCCCCTCTACTGCATCTTCATCCCTTGACAACCCCCAAGCTTAATTCAGATGTAATCCTGGAAACAGCCACATTTTACACTAGTGAATAAAGATGACATGCTGCCTTCTTCTCCCTTTTTGAGATTCTGCCTTCCATTGATTTATTAAACCCCTGAGTTTTGATGGCAAACTATTTTTGATCACGCTTCTCTGAAGGGGCATTTATCACACGTAGATCATTGTTGATGGTGATCCGTGCCTTCTCTGGGAGAGCAGTGCTTGTGGGTTTTCTTGCTCGTATTTATACTTGTTCATAAGCTATTCTGAAGTAAACAGCATCATGCCTAAGTTTATTGATGTGATTTTCATGTGTGTTTGGTGGTGTTCCCCCTGCCCCCATCCTTTCTGATTTGTTTTGTCATTCTCTGGGTGGGCGATGGTTGAGGTATGAGTCACAGAAATGAACCATTCTTTAGTGCTTTCAAACAGATCACACTTAATAGAACAATAATGCATTACGTTGCATATTGTTTCATAGGCTAATTACCTAATCAGATAATGTCAGGGAAGCAAACTTGTAGTAGACATTAATTATCAATGCATGGACTAGTAGCAGATGGCAGTATTTGCAGTGGAGAATAAGCTGATGGTTCAGGGGATTAATTAAAGCTTACACAACTTCATGCCCTCCACTCAAAACACAGTATGAAAATAACTGTGTGCTTTTTTAAAAAGGAAAACAATATTTAGCTGTGGCTCTTTAACAGATTAGAGTTTCCTGCAAGTAGTAACAGAGAGCAAAAGGAATAGTCGATTTCCCAAAAATAACTCTAGCGGTCTCCATTTGCCTCAGGAGAGCTCAGTATGGATTTAAAATAATAAGTATTTATTGTAAAGAATATCAACAATTCTGGGAAAAAGGACTAGTTGTAGCTATGTGCTTTTGTTTCCAACTATTGGCCTGTAGAATCCTGCTCCATTTTGCTTTGTCTGTTGGCCAAATTAAACTACATTACTTTTCCTTACATCTCTTCCCTGACTGTATGAGAACACTGGAGCATCTTCCCTATAGATTTTAGGTGGTGTGAACTACCTCAGCACAAAAAAAAAAATGAAGGGGGGGAGAGAGGGAGGGAAGAGGATACAACTTTCATCTAGCCAAAATCTAAGTAAGAACCATTCCAACTGAGATCTGATAGAACAGATTGTTGTCATCTTCCACCAGAAGAGCATTCTCTGGTGACAGACAGTCACCTGCTCTCCTCGTCAGTGTTTTAAGTGCAAATACTGCTCAGAAGTGCTTTGTCTACTCTGAGAACCATAACTTTCCCCACAGATGACACACAGGGCTGTGGTGCTTCCCAGGAACTTTGGGAACCTGGTAGGAAAGTCAGCTAGAGCCCTTTCATGGCATGCTGGTGAGGGAGAGCATTTGCGAATGCTGCATGGGCAGCTGTGAATGAAACATCTCTGCACCAGCGAGGAGGTCCAAGGGGAAAGGAATATCAGAGCAGTTTCCAACACCCAGATGCCAGGGAGAAAGCTATGTACAAAGCATAATGATGGACATCTGGACATCTTTGGACAACATGGCTCATCAGAGGCAAGTATTGAAAGGAAAAGGACTATGGCAAGCAATACCTTATTTCTGTTACAGCCAGGTTTGCTGTGACAAATTAGTTAGGACGGTGAGAGAGAGGCATGCTATCACATGATCTATTCATAAAGGAAGAAAAAGCAATAACTGCTCTGACACTAATGAGGTATAAAATATCTCACCTGACAGCCACGAACACATACAAGTCTTGATTTTTCTTTCGGCAATATGAGCTCAGTCTAGATTTTATTATCTCCTGCTGGCTGTAAACTTCATGGGAGAGACAAAACAGAGACACTAGACTCCCTCTGTAAGTTATATAAATTAGTTTAAAGATGCGATGGTTTAGTTTATTGTCAGTTTTTGAACTTTTGACAGTGAATATCTGAATTGGTAAGCAATAAACTCACAGTACCTGGTACTTTTATGCACACATCTCAGCTTTTGTCACTGCTGCTTTTGAACAGATCACACCTGGAATCTAGTACATTGGCTTTCTGCAAGCCCAAATCCTCCTGCCACAGATACCAGGGTGAATCAAGGATAACTTTACTGAGGGTTATAATCCAGTTCTATCAAATGGTTGAAAGGACTGGATAATTTCCCCCAAAATTTATCGTATTTTTATTTGCATAATCTAAGTCCATAGAGCCTCGTCAGTAGGACAGAAATCAGTTTTCCCCAGAGACCAGAAGAATCTCACAGAGATGCTTTCCTTATTATTAAAAAAAAAATCTTTTAATTCTTTTTTCTTCTCATGTTTCATTTGCTGTGAATTCACTCTAGAAATGAAGGTTAGATTTTCCTAAGTAAAGAGGGTATTTGGCTTTCCTGTTTGTCTTGCCACTTCAAATCATTTCAATACATTTAGATTTCTTGCTAATCAGTGGGATATCAATTTTCAAACTACCTTTAATATTAAAACAAACAAACAAAAACCCTAAAACCAAAAATAAAAACAATTAAACAAGAAACAAAACCAACCATGATTTGGAAGAGGCATTAACCAGATTTCTCCCTTTTTATTGTTTTGTCTGTGGAAAGTGTCCTCTGTGTTCTCTGTTGGTACATGCTAAAGTGCAAGCCTTTTTCCTTGATGCTAGGTATGTGAAGAGACCCCATCCTGCATATGTAGATCTGCCCCTCTATATTCAGGCAAACATCTGGAAATTTCAGTAGTTCTGCTTTACTAAGGGCCGCTGTAAACTTTCAAATTTGAAAGAGATACATAAAGGACCAAAGTCTCAACAGTTTCATGTCATAGGGCTGGATTGCTTGGAAAATATTCACAGTTAAAGAGAGCAGGAGTTATTACCATTGTATTCTGACTATTGCACCCATTTCTGGGCAAAGCTCTCCAGCTGTGAGACTACTGGTTTGATTAGTTGACTCTACTTTTATTTTCCCATCCTATGACATAAAGCTAGTCCTGCAAAATCAATCCCAGCAA
>NW_009914947.1:16527-79734 GCF_000696875.1 Nestor notabilis | reverse complement strand
TCCTGCTGACTCCCTGGTGTTTCACGACTGCCTTGAGGCTAAAGCATCCCGATGTGGCTAAATACAGCATTAGGCTTTAATTTTAAAATGCCATTTCTCAGAAGTTCATTCAGTATCTTTCTCATGGCTTTTGCAAGTCACAAAGCATGTTTCCACAGTAACAAACAGAACAATGTAACTGCCCCTGTACCCTGCTATAAATTCTTCAGGTGGTGATTTTTAAAATGTGGACAGCATAAAGACTTGGGCAACTTCGCTGTTTCAAAGTAAACTTGCAGATTTCAGACTGTCAGCCAAGAGGTTTCCCACTGAGTTTAACTCAGCTGGATATGTGAATATGTCTCTGAGATAATTTCACATGCCAAATTTTTTGTTGCTGTTGTGTTTGTGTATCTGTCCTTACTCTTTGCTATGGTTATACCAGTGGGTCAAGTATAATCAGAGCCTGGGCAGGACTTGCTGAATTGCTGGCTGGTTTTTTGCTGTCATGAGCCCCAGCAAGAGCAGAAGGAAGTCGAAGGGCAGCTCTTTGACGTTTGGGGAGTCAAGGTAGTGGCCATAGCTCAGGGAGAAGAAGGGCTGTAGCCTTACTGAGCTCCTCCATGTGTTATGATGAGCTCCAGTGCCGCATGTTCCCATTTAAAGAAGTGTGTGAATGACACAATTCCATCCCCCCATTGATCCCCCCCCAATTTCTTACAAACAACCAGCAAAAATGTTCATGACTTTTCAAACAGATTTCATTAAAGATTAGAAAATAAGTCTGAACAGACACTTGGCTTGAGTTTATCCTGCTCAGCACAACCCCTTTGTGAGCTTCCCTAACCACCACCTCCATTTAAGATGGCTATTTCTCTGCCCTGCTTCTGTGGATCTCCAGCTGTGGAGAGTCCCCAGGCTTTCTAGGTGATTTATTACAGAACTTGCCCATAAGGAGAAGCAAGTTAGGGTTGGGTTTTTTTACCCCGCTAACACCTACCATAAATCTTCTTTCTGCAGCTGAATTAAAACCACTGGGTTGACAGACTATTGTGTATATTTGTGCCAAGGACAGTCTGTGAAGCTTCCAGCAGGCTGCATAAAAATTGGTCACTTCAGAATCAGCTTCC
The DNA here is from genome assembly GCF_000696875.1 of Nestor notabilis. NCBI lineage: Eukaryota > Metazoa > Chordata > Aves > Psittaciformes > Psittacidae > Nestor > Nestor notabilis. The sequence continues at coordinate 78,625 of NW_009914947.1, read as the reverse complement.
ACAAGGCCCATCTCAATCTTCGCTGTTGAGCTCCTGTAAGAACCCAGCTAAGACATGTAACAACTGGGAATCCACTGCATCTCTGCCAAGCAGCTGTATGTCATTCTGGCAGTGCTGGATGCATGGAGATACAGGACGGTGATTTGCCCAGTTTCAAAGGCAGGAGTACTGTTGGCAGTACTGCAGGGGAGCACAATATTCCAGCCTCAGTCTTTGTTAGATCTCTCTGTTATACAAAGCTGCTACATCAGCCTGTCCTTCAAGCCTCCTTTCTGTGCAATAGGAGATGAATGGGCTGGGAAAAGATGCTCCATATAAGGATTTGATATCAGTGTGGTAATATATATTGGAACAGCATTAAGCCTAATTTTAAGTATATTAACCTGTCTCCTGCCCTGATTACTAAAATCCTGTCTGGATCAGTAGAAGTGTTCGTATCAAACAGCTACATGAAAAGCACATAGAGTAACAAGAACAAGAAATGTATGCTGGTAATCCATTTAAATGCAAATAACTGGCTATTTGACCTGAGATGAAAAAGTTGAAACATATTCAATATTAAATTCATAGATCAAACTATCAACAACAGTAGTTTAAAAAATGCATGTGCTTCCTTCAGCAAAGTATTGCAAAGTTAAATTCAGTAAGTTTCAGCTACTGCAAAGAGAAAGGAGACCATTTCTTATTAGATTTAACTAGGGTACAACACTTAGGTACATGCAAGCGTTTTCTCTGTCTGAACTTCCTGATTTTCTTCTTCTTTCAAAAAACCTCCAACCTCAGAACAGAGCTGTGAAACAGATGATTGTTCATTTAATTGATTAATGAAGTTTTTAAAGTAGTGTTACCAAACATAAGTACTCAATAATCATGAGTTGAACTGAAAAATCACAAGGTTAGTTGGTGGTTGTATATATATAGATATATGCGCACACTATTCTGTATTTATCTTTTGGGTTATTTCCTGTATCTTTTTTATTAAAAAAAAAATAAATATCCTTCATAACCCTGGAAAATGGAATTTATTTTTCACCAGACGGTGAAATTATTTCATAGTCAGCAACTACACTGCAGCTTTAAGAAAATGAAGAATTAAATGTTCTGACTAGCTACAAATAAAATTCCAAAAGATGTTTTCACTTGATTTTTCAGACGGCCAAAGAAACTATATGTTCAAGATCTCATTTCAGAGATATTTGCATCTGGTTTGGACAATTGCATATAAATATTTATTTATTTAATTAATTTTTAGCTTACCCCAAATCTACCACTGGATGATGATTAAATCTGAAATTTGAGTTAGTTTCTGTTTGAATGTAGCTCAGCTCTAAGGAAAAAAATTGTAACTTAACCTAGATACTTTGTAAACTAATTCTAGATTTGTAATTTCTGCTCTTGTGAATTCTTGCAATGAATTTTCACTGTCCTCCAACTGATTTGACACCAGTTCAGTGCAGCTGGATTTGGAAAAGGTATTAGTTACACAACAGTTTAGCAGCAGTCTTGCATGTCTTTGACAGAAATGTTTCTAATTTCCCTTGGATGCTGTGGTTATGTTGTCTTTCACCTGCAAATGATACTCTAGGCTCAGCTTCTGGTATCCCCTCTTCACTGGAGGGGATGACTGGAGTCATCTTCCATCTTAGGGACAGAGATTTTCCAAATTCAGACTGTCTGGACTCTCTGAGTGCAGTCTGCATGGGATTGTTAGGGGCAAAATTACCTAAAATTAGAAGCATCTTTCTCCACCACAGACCCAACTACACACCTCTCACCGTTACTCTAAAGTCTCATCATTACTTTTGCTATCTTCCAGCAAGACAAGGCTGCTGCTGTGGAGAGGAAATAATGAGCCTCACTGACATGCTGTCCAGAATCCACTTCAGTGTATCTTCCTTTCCTGTAAAGAATACATTCACACAAAAATTTCACTTGAGTATGTGAGTACACCTGGTGAAGATAATTAGGATATAATTTTTTTTGCCATAGCTCTGTTTGTATGTTCAAAAGGGGTGGCTGGATACCAGGAAAAAGGATTCAATGCACGTAGTTTCAATTATTGCAAATACAACTTGTTAGCAAGAAGTTTTTCTGAGGTTCTCCTGACAGCTGACTGTTCGTACACTTGTCTTTGGTGACAGCGCAGATATACAGACACGTTCCACTTTATAAAAAATACAACAACAAAGCATTCTTAGCGCTAATGTGATTTCTGTACCCCTGGGGATAACATGAATATAGCAGCATCCTCTTAGCTGTGTGCCAGCTGGTGTGAACTGTGAGAATAAAGTTCTGTTAGCAAGTCTCTCCATCCTTGATCTCTGTCCTGGTAAAAAGTCTTCTTTCGGTTAACTTGCTATATGCCTTATCTTCTGAAATATTTTTTAAATGGCATCTTATAACCATGTATTTCTACATCTTATGAGTTGTCTGCAAGCTTTCAATGACCAAGAATGCAGAGCACAAATACCAGCGTACACCAACCTTGCAATTTCTTCAAGCTAGCTATTTAGGACAAAACTTTTCCTGAAACAGAGCACAGAAAGGTTAGACCTTTTGGATTGTAAAGAATGAAGTTGTCCAGGGATAGACATAAGCCTAATCAGTCTACTTGTGTTGACAGCCTTGGAGCCATACAGACTCGCACCAGCTGAATGTCCAGCCCATAATGATGGCTATGGTAGAATAGACTGTGTAAAGGTGACGATTACCAAACCAAACAACAGGAAGAACACAAAGCTAACAGCACAGGAAAACTGACATGTGTGTCTTAGGGAAGTCCACTGAGAAAAATGTCTTCACAACTAAGCTTGTAGTAAGGTAGGCTGGGACCTGCACACTGTCTGCCTTTACAGTGGAAGTGCTGTTGTGAAAGGAAAAAATTGTATGTCAGAAAGACTTCTTGATTTTATCTAAAAATTTTCTTGTAATCATCTGCCAAACAGCAAATCATCATTCCCATCTTCTTGCCAAGAGCTTTCATTTCTCAGGAAAAAGCTTTCCTCCATCTCTCCTCTAGAGAAAGCATCTCTCATACATTTTTTCTACCAGCTTCATACCAAAATATCTCTAGGGTCCATTAACATCTGGAGTTTGAATGGGTACACAGGATGTTTCAGTACTGAGTTTTTTAAGGTGAAGGAGCAGAACTGCTGTGTAGTTTCTTTAGGAAATACACTGCTAACTTAGTCATTGCAGATGCCAGATTCAAATGAAACTGTGGATTTCAGAATGGATATTTTTACATCATTATGATTCAAAGTAGCACGTTGCTCTCCAAGTACAAAAAAGAAGTCTACAGAACATGCAAAGCTTTCATAACTGATGATTTAATCATTGGGTTTTGACTGGCTTTTTTTATTAATGCAGACATTATTACTCTGGACAGATTGCTGGGTGTTTCTTTGGCCTTTGATTTGCATGAGTAACCCCTGTTAGCCCTGATGCCTTTTGAACTTTCAATTCAAATGTTAATTTTAAGAAGGAGGGAGTCATGAGCAGGAGGAACAAGGCAGAAAGGAAGAGACAAGCATTTCCTCATGTATGCAGCACTGCAGCTGTGTTATCCCAGCCCCTGAGGCTGGGCACACAAATCCCCCATGGGGTACTATCCCCATACATACAATGCCACACACATGAATAAGACTTGAGCGGCTCAGTATACCTAATGCTTGTGGGTTGCTTTATCCTTTTCTCTTTCCACATTTCATGTACTTCCAGGTAAAATTGCCCTGTGAAGTAATGACTATATACAAAAAGATATCCACTAATTTGGGGTAACGAGACTCAGCAATCTATGTTGTGGTTAGTGCAGTTCAGCATGATAACACTTGTTCCTCACCTGCTCATGGCTGTCTCCCTCTTTCTAGGCTGTGCTGGTGTGTATTTCAGTACAGGAGTAGGCTTTGCCTGTGAATATCAAGGCAAAAAAGGCAGAGAGCACTTCAGCCTTTCCCGTGCCATCCATCCCTATGCCATCTCCCTATTCAGCAGCAGACACAACTTTTCCTAGATGTTCTTTTGGAACTATCATATCTGTTGAATTCCTTCTTATTGTTCTAGACTTCCTTTTCTCATTTTTAATCCTGCTGGGCTTTGGATTCTTTTCATTCATGTCAAAGCAGTACTTTTATATTCCTGTTGTCTGTCTGTTTTTCCCCACTTCTCGAGTGTTCTCTTTTCATAGTTCATTTCAGTAGTTTATTAAGAAGCCCCTTCCTTGTGCAAGCAGGTCTTCTGCAGAAATTTCCAGTCTTCCTGCAGAATGAAACTTTGTTCTTGAGCTCTTAATAAGTTTTTTGCTGAAGTCAATCAGCAAAACTTTCCCTTGCATGGCTGTTTCACAACTGATTTCTTTCAGATATTGAACAGAGATGTGGGAATATTGGAGAACTTTTAGGGATTTCGGGACATACCTTCTCCATTGTATGTGTGCTCTTCATTTTGTTCCCTTCAAATTTGCCCCTGATCTTTTTTCTTCTCCACATCTTTGCTGTTTGCATAAAATGTGTGAACACATCTATTTAGCCCTCATAGCTGTAAAGGAGGTCACTTGAATTCGATTTGGTGATGGTGATTTATTTAGGATCTGTTTCCAAAGCAAAAGATATCTTACAGGTATGTCTACCAGCTTCACAGCCTTGCTTGACCACATTTACCAGATAAACCAAGCAAAGAGATGTATGCAGAAGCTGCAATTATGTCATTTTGCCACTCCCAAAAGAGAGGACAAATAAAGGTAGAATCTTTAATGCATCATCTTTGTTCTGTTTATGCTGTTGGTTCCCTTATTTTTTTAGTGCTCATCTTCACATTTCCCAATAAAATATCTTAATTTTGGTATGTAGAAATACTAGTCCAACCAGTATGAGTCATGGGACCTGCTACCATTCCTCCAGAACTCCTTCTGTAATACATGTCCAGTTTTATGTATTATTGTAATGGACTGTTTCAGCCCACCCTTACTTGTTTTTACTTGACAGGTAAGTCAGGTATTTTACTTTTTGCTCATTATCAAAACTGCAATAAAACGCTGTCATCAGGAATACTTACATTTTATAAACAACTTCCTTCAGTTCCTGCCAATTCGTAGTTCATACAAAACCCGTGTTATTAAAATAAATGTGCACTGTCTTTCATAACTTGTTTTCAAGTGCAAACTCCACAGAACTCTTGGTACATTAGATTTCAGCATGCTCCAATGTGGTGAGCAGAGCTCTGAGACTAAACCTCCAGATTAAGCGTGTTTCATCTCCAGAGGGTGGGGGGAAACCAGTGCAATGTATTTTCCCTTCAACACGATTTCTGTAATAGAAAAAGAATCATTTGGGTTGAAATTACCCACAGTCTGTCAGTGTTGGATGGGCAGGCAGAAGGGCATAATGTGTAACATTTCATCTCCAAACAGTAGCCAAAATTCTGAATAATTGATAACGGGGAATGGGTTTCTACATCAAAATCAGTTTCAGTGCTGTCAGCTGTGCTTGCAGTAGGTGTAATTGTGTACCAAGCCATTAGAGGACACTTATCTCTCAAGTCCTCAGTCAGGGTATTATGCAGTCTGGGGAATACTCAACTGCCAAGAGTTCTGACTAGAAGGTTAAATCATAGGAGGTGTTAGAACAGCAAATCAGAGCTAAAATTTCATGGTAACACATGCTTAGTCATTTGTATTGCAGTCACTGCAAAAGAATTCTTTTGCTTTTCCATCTCCTGATGTTCCTTTTTAATTAATAAGATACTGCCCTCTTTCAGATCTTTCTTGTTCTTCAGGCTCACTTCCCATTTAATAAGAAAGATGAATCAACTGAGACTGAGCTGATGAAGACATGGCATAATGCCTAGCTAAAGAAATGAATATAGCTTCAAAGGACAGTACTGTCTGAGAGGTTTATATGAGAGTTGAGTGGGATTTGAGGATATTTATATACCTGAAATTACTGATTTTGTTGAAATTTAATCTGCTCCAGGAAAAAACTGAGGTCAACACATACTCCATTTGAAAATTAATTTGATAGATTTTGCTATGTAACTCTGGAATTGGATCTACTTATGTTACTGAGTCCTTTTCCAGCACAGTAAACCTGTTGGTCGATGCCCAGTATACAGGAGACTAGAGAGTATCTCTGCACATCAGGCATGTTGGGCTGCAGAAGAGTCTGGTGGGTTTGCATCAGTCTTTCTCACAATGGCATCACATCACCAGTCGCAGTCATTCTCTGACTGACCTGTCTGTCAAGGTACATTCACTTCATTGTGGCTTTCAGATGAAAAGTCCCATTTTGTGACAAAATTACAGCCAATCTTGAGGCACCTTATCTCCAATTTCACGTACCAGTTCTTACAATAAGCTGATGTGGAAACAATCCAAAGCTTGATTTTGACACACTAAACAACCAAAGATGGTCTTACACTGTGGAATTACTTTTTGCTTTGTGTTTTGTTTTAAAATTTCTTTTCATTTGCAGAAATAGCTTCATTTTTTGTGAAAGGGAAAGCAATGTATGAAATTATACAAAATTTGATCTAATTTTGGGGATATTTACAGTTTGCGAAAATTGTCATGTTTTTTCTCTTGTGTCCTGATATAGAATGAAGAAAAGTTTCAAAATCTGGTATATTTTCTTTGGGTGAGAAAATGTTTTGTCTATAAGTTTTGTTCTGGTGATGTATTGCCTGGAGAGCAAGAGAGGCAGAATAAGTGATTAGGAAGGAAAAGTGACATTTTCCAGATTGTTTAGACAGATAATGTGAAAACTACGTCCTTTTTCTCTTGGTTTCAGTGGCACTTGGTTATTATATTGCAACTGTTAAAGGCACAATAGAAATATCAGCTTGGTCATGGATTCTGTGTGCTCAAGAGCAGTATAGACTGCTGTCAATTTGCGTATGCAAACAATCATTTCCTGTGCTGTTGTTTTGCTCTCATGCATATGGCAAGAATACCCTTGGCCTTGGTAAAGACGCTCTCTTTTCCAACAATGTGAGTCACTCAGTCTTCAGAAAGTCTATGCAATCTCTCTGTTCACTGCAGCAATCAGCTCACCTGCTATGGCCTGGTCAGAACGTGATGCCTCAGTCCAATCTGTTCTCCTAAAGGGCTGACCCTAACCCTGAAAAAAAGAAGGGAGTAAGACCCCTGCTTTCAACTGAAGAAAGTAGATACGGTTTGAAGTTTGTAATTCAGTCTTTTTAGCAGAATCTTTCAGTATTTTGTATTCTATCCAAGCCTCCAGCAGCTTCAAAGAGTGTCAGGTACATGCAGTGCAAAGCTATTGCCATGCAACTCAATGTACAATACAACATGTCTGAGAAGAATATTGATTTTTCACAGAACATGAAAACCAGAAAAATAGAAGAAACACTTTATCATGTCCTTGGCCTTCTGCACAAACAACCTGATGTTTATGTCCCAGCTTATTTTCTTCATACTTGTCTGAAGGCCTTTGTGGAGCTTTTCTAAAGACAGTAATATCAGCTGCAATATGGAAGAGATTTAACAGCTCTCTCTAGATTTAGGTTGCTATTTCATTTTTCATGTAAGATGTTTCTCTAGGCAAATTGAGATGCATCTGGGGGCATTGCAGGGTAGTTTAACTTCATTCTAAACTCACTTTTACATCACAGTATCAGATGTTTGTCTCCCACTTGAGTATTGTTTGTTTTGACATTGTACTTAAGGGCTTCTAGGAAAGAAGTGGCAAGGGCAGGAAAAAGAAAAGTCTAATGAGACTGAATACTTAGCAAAATACTTGAGTACTGCCATCACTAGGCTCCTCAGGCTCCAGTTTTGTGGTGGCTTTAAGGTAATCTAAGTGTGGGCGGCTGCAATCCCACCCTATTCACACTTTTGAGCCTACTGCAAGTCATGGCAGTAGCATGGGTGGTGGATTGCAGGGAAGCCTGCCTCTTACTGCTTCAGAAAATTGATGAGGGACATGAAAAATCTCTGGACAGGTCAGGTGTCTCAAATATGCTTGCAGAGAACTGTTACAGTTTGGAATGAATTTATGCAGTGTCCTTTCTATCTAATGTAACATCAGAGCTACTAAAAAAGTCCTCCACTGTGGTATTTTCAAACATGGCTTCCATAAATGAGCCTTCTAAACTCATTAATTGGAAATGTAATCAAGAGACTACCATGCTTTTTGGTACAGCAAAGCAGCCATAAATGCCATGACAATTGAAGAAGTTCATGAGTTCTGGAGACGCATTTGATGTTATCAAAGGTCCTGTTATTGTCATGATGGAAGAAATGTTCATTTCTGAACTTTGTGCTATAGTGCTCCCAATGCATGGGGTGAGGTACTCCAGCCACAGACCAGCATTTTTCAGATGTTCCCTAGTAACTCAGAAAGGATGGCGGAGGATCGTTAAGAACAGAACTACTGTGGGTGCAGAGGGAGCATTTAATCTCTGACAGGTTCAGGTACCATTCAGCTTCTGTTCTCTTCATGTCACTGGAGACTGCAATATAAAATACTATTGTGGCATATAGAAGAATGCTATTCTCTGCAAATTCGAGTAAGATGAACTTTAACACTATGTTCTGGGACACTACATTGATTTTTCTATATGGAATTAATAGGGAATATATTTCTTCATATAGGCTTGTCTCTAGAGACTATGGTTGTGGAAGACTAGTTAAATTAATGGAGGAAAGAATATAAATCCGATGACAATTTCTTTTTGGATGCTAAATCAATAACTGTAGTTGTACAGATTAAACGTATTACATCACTTAGTCTTCATTTTGTAACATAATGAGAGTGTAAAGAAAGAAATTACAATTAAAAAATAAAAGCTTCCTGTGAAAGGCTGAAGAGGAAATATGTCTGTTTTCAAGGTTGGATGTGCAGTACAGACTTAACACTTTGTTGGCCAAGATTAAGTACAATTGAAAATTATTTATAATGTTAGCTTAAAGATGGAAAGATGGATATAATCGAGCATTAAATCTGTTGATACCTTCTTACCACTTGGCTTATGTTCTGCTGATAAATCAGTGGCAATCCCTGAACTAAACTGAAACATCAGAAAGAAGTGTGAGCTGAGTAGAGGTTGGAGAAAACACCTCTTTTGAGATTTTTTAATTTGATGCTGAAACCAAGAATACAAATGGGTACAAATAAATAACCTTCTCCACTCTTTTATGTCCTCCTTGCAAGCTTTGAAGACCACAGCATCCACCAGAGTGTCACTCAGCCTTATTTCTCTGACCTTCAGAGAAACCCCGACCAAATATTCCCAGAAACAAAATTAATGTTTCTCACCTGGAGGATTACTTATTTTCCCACTGCTGCACACTCTCAGTGTGTGCTTTTTCTGTTCTTGAGTCTGTTCCTTTTCTTCCTTTTTTGTTTTTTATTAAATTAAAAAATCTAGTTAGAGCAAGAGTGTGTCTTTGGCTGTGCTGCTCTCAGCCTGTGACCGGGAAGGCAGCTATGTCTTGAATAGCCACTCATTGATGTATGCTTACCCGCCTCTAGGCAGCTGATAAGGATGTGTACTGAACTCCTTTCTCACTTGCACAGACACTTTATGCAACCATCTGCAGAAACAGAAGCAGCACATTTATCTTTGCTGTTCTTTCTTCCTCAATCTCTGGGCATCTGCTTATTTTGTCTCCCAGAAAGCATTTTCATAATCAGAAAAGAGATCAATAGCAGCAGCTTCAGCAGCTCCAGCAGCTCATTTTGGCTATCATTGTCTTGAAAGATAACAATTAATGCCACCTTCATTACCAACAGAAAAGTCAGTCATAGAAGGGGCAGCATCACAAAAATTTTGCTGTACTCAAAGAGAAAGGGAAAACCAGGTAGTTTTAAAATGAAAGCTTTCCTTATTATTTTAAGTTCTAAAAGTTTTGACTATCTGGGGGTTTGTTACTTTGCCAGGGATGTTTATTCTGTTGCTTTAAATAAGAGGCTACTAACGTGGAACTAAGTAGACCAAGATTTCAACTCAAAGTCTTCAACTTTGTTTACATGATGAGATATTTGATCCAACCCTTTTGATCCTCTGAGGACTTTTTGTTCTTCTAAAATTAGAGCAATAATTGACTCCACTGGATTACAGTGGGAATTTGGGGGTTTAACACTGTTTGAACTAGTTTTGTAGTGTCAGCTGGATGCCTGCACTTCGGAACATTCCCGAACCAAAAAGCAGAATGTTACCTTCAGAAAAGTAAATTTGCTCTTGTAACTACTGGCACTATTTTAAAGTAGTACCAAAATGGCTTCTCAAACAGCTATAAAGCAGTAATCTGGATGGCGTGTTGTGGTTTAATCCCAGCTGGCAACTAACCACCACACAGGCCGGTGGAATGGGGGAGAAAATTGGAAGGGTAAAAGCAAGAAAACTTATGGGCTGAGTTTAGTAGTAGTAATAATAACAACATCATCAATATATAGTTAAAAGGAAAATAACAAAAAAGAGAGAGAAATAAACCCCAAGAAAGACAAGTGATGCAAATGAAAAACAATTGCTCACCACCAATTAATCAATGTCCAGCCTGTTCCTAAGCAGTAGCCTCCCAGTGAGCTTTCTCCCCAGTTTGTATGATGAGCATGATGCTGTATGGCATGGAATATCTCTTGAGCCAATTTGGCTCAGCTGCCTCAGTCATGTCCCCTCAGCTTCTCGTGTTCCCCCAGCCTCCTCAAGAAGCTGAAAAGTCCTTGATTTAGTGTAAGCACTGCTCAGCAACAAGTAAAACATCAGTGTGTTATCAACATAATTCTCATCCTAAATCCAAAACACTACACTATACCAGCTACTAGAAAGAAAATTAACTCTATTCCATCTGAAACCAGGATACTGGGTAACTGCCATTTGTTGTGGTTAAATCCCAGCTGCCAACTAACCACCACACAGGCCGGTGGAATGGGGGAGAAAATTGGAAGGGTAAAAGCAAGAAAACTTATGGGCTGAGTTTAGTAGTAGTAATAACAACATCATCAATATATAGTTAAAAGGAAAATAACAAAAAAGAGAGAGAAATAAACCCCAAGAAAGGCAAGTGATGCAAATGAAAAACAATTGCTCACCACCAATTAATCAATGTCCAGCCTGTTCCTAAGCAGTAGCCTCCCAGTGAGCTTTCTCCCCAGTTTGTATGATGAGCATGATGCTGTATGGCATGGAATATCTCTTGAGCCAATTTGGCTCAGCTGCCTCAGTCATGTCCCCTCAGCTTCTCGTGTTCCCCCAGCCTCCTCAAGAAGCTGAAAAGTCCTTGATTTAGTGTAAGCACTGCTCAGCAACAAGTAAAACATCAGTGTGTTATCAACATAATTCTCATCCTAAATCCAAAACACTACACTATACCAGCTACTAGAAAGAAAATTAACTCTATTCCATCTGAAACCAGGATACTGGGTAACTGCCATTTAACTAAAATTAACCTCAAATCAAGGGAATTGTAAAAACCAACTGGTTATACAGCAGAGCTATATGATACCATTAACCAAAAGTGTTCTTTATCTCCAGTCTAATAAAACACCATCAGAGTCTGAAGATTATTTGCAAAAGGACATCATCTGATCCTTGTAATTTGCAGCCAATAGCTGCAAAATAAGCCCATATTTGTTAAGTCTTCCCAATAATTCACGCCGTTATTCCAGGATCTGTTGCCATCCATGGGAAATTATCAGTTGCTTTTCACCGAAATTTTATAAAAAAAGTTCATTAATCTTTATCTAACATACAAATCACACATTTAAGAATTATCATAGCTGTTGAGACGTGAAGGATATGAAATTAAAAAGCTTTGTGCTGATTTTTTAATTGACATTACAGCTTTGACATGCTCTTGACAGTCCCTGCATGCTTTTGTTCTTGTCTTCTTCCTTTGTATTTTGATTTATGCTCCACTTAAAAATAACCACTACGCAAAGATTTCAACCCTGTCTTTCTTCTTTCATTAAATGTGTCAGGTTAATTACATTCATCACATTTGAATAGCAAACTCTTTGGCAAAGCAATGCTCTCCCAGCTTGTATTTATTACTCAAGCACACAGACTTGGAGAAATCAAACCTTTTATCTGTCCCCAGGGGTGCTTCGGGCACTGAATGACCACTGAATTCAGATGCAGTTATCTCTGGGTGCTCAGCTGGAAGCTGCCAGTTTTTTTGAATAGCGTTTTGTACTCCTGTACTGGCTGCATGTGCTATCCCTATTTCTACTGTATGAAATGTGCATCTTTTACACGCATGTCAGCTTAACAATTCTTCTGATGGTAATGATGACTCTCCTTCAAAGCAGCAGGTATGAACTGCTTTTTGGTCAGGCTGTTCTTTGTATGTGGAAAGACAGTGTAGCAGGAGGTACAGGGAGTTAGAGGTTTCACAGCTACCAAATCCACGTGCCTGGCTGTTATGTTTCATCCACTGCTAAACATAAGCCTAGTATTTAATAGCTTGTATTTGAACTAATAACGAGGGAACCCTTGAGTTGTTTCTTTGGTTCTTGGTCAATGTAATAGTCTGTGCTTTGTCCTTAATTGGTTTCTGATCAGTTGAACTCCTGAGTCTGATGCAACACTGAGCTATTGAGTCTGCCTCCTTTTGCTAGCTATAGAGTTGCTACAAGCTCTGGAGAACCCTAGAGCTACCTGCTGATGGGCACTTCTTCCATGAAAACTGAAACCTTGCTATTGAGTCTGCCTCCTTTTGCTAGCTATAGAGTTGCTACAAGCTCTGGAGAACCCTAGAGCTACCTGCTGATGGTCACTTCACTTCTTCCATGAAAAATGAAACCTTTTTTCTTATTGTGACTGAAGTTCTGGGTTCTTCCCAAGATTAGGAGTGAAAATGATAAAAATAACTCGTGAGTTAATCCTTTTTGTGGCAGTGTTGTCTGCATCTACCAGATGGATCTTGTTTTTCCAAAGCACAGTCTTCACTAAGCTAAGTTTTGGGAACCTGGCTAAGTGAATCAGTTGAGCATGATGCAAAGAGCCAAGAAAAGTAGAATCAAAATAGCCTGGTATGTTCTGCTTGAAAAAAATACTGGTTTAAATTTTCACCAACATTTTTCATTTGAAAGCTCATGTAAATGTTTTTTGGATCTTGATTTAATTTTATTTCCTGATAAAATTCAGTTTTCTAATTGTCAATAATGACAATCTATAAAACACTCTTCAAAATATAAAGCATTATTTAGATGTGAGATTTCATTGTCAACTACCTTTAGACATGTGTACATTACCATCTCCTCCTGGGTCAGGGGTGTGCTTTTGAAGCAAATTCCACTTACCATAATTTAGCTCACATAGAAGAGAATTTCAGAAAATGTAAACTCTTTGGGAGCCCATCTGAAGTAAATCTTCCCCAAAATATGCTGAGTGAAGCTGTCAGGACCTCTGTACCTGCTGTTTTGGTTTACAGATCCATTCCCACTGGAGTGAGCAGAGACATGGGCATTATTCAGACAAATTAGAAAGATTTATTATTCATCTCCAATCTGCACAAATAATCACCAATGTGAAGCTTTGTCCAGGCTACCCTCATCTTTCAAGTTCCTAAAACCTATCCGGCAGTTTCACAAGATGCTTTCACATGAGATTTCCCATGTCTTCTGTGTTCCCAAACAGAAATACCTTCAGAGTTTTAGTGTCTCATTTTTGGTTCTGATTCTGCCTGATGCCCAGAAATACATAAGGAATATAAAATTAGGAGATAAGCTCCATCAGGATGAAACCACGCAGATGTCAAAATCATTCGTTTACAGGTTAGAACAGTATCCTTGACGATTCCCTTACAGAAGTGCAGTGAATTGAAGGAAAATTAGGCATAGATTTATAACGAACATCTCTGGTATGTTCTCTGTTAGTTAGAATACCATACTGCAAGTTGTATGGGCTTTTATTGCTATTAACATGCACTGCAAAAGCTATTCTTAACTGTCTGCATCTCTGCAATGTGCCATATACCACAACTTAGAGTAATGATGGGATTTCTGCTGGTCTTATTTAAGCTTTTTGTAAACTCCATGTGGGTTTAATGAACAGAACAAAGCAATTGAATCAGTGCAGACTACACATGAAGAATATTGCAGAAGGACTAAGTTTACATTTGTAGCATCTTGGCTTCTTTTCTCTTGCCTTGCTCTTTCTGTTTCTCTTTTCATTTGCTTTTATTGTGTTCTTGTTTTCTTTAGTCCCAGAGATGAGACTAAGGCTTAGGTACCTTAATATGTGTCAGCATCTCATAGTAGAGATAAATGCTTTCACTCCCTGATTGCACCAAGCAGATACAGATTTTATAGTCAGTTGTAACACATTAAACTGCTGTGATCCAACTCTCCCTTAACATGATGAGAAATGCTTTCTGCCATCTCTCCGGCACCCGTTCTGACTTGCTGTCTGGAGAAGCTTGTCCTATATCAGGTAAATTGGGTATCTTGGGACATTAGTCGCCCAAGTTGAGTGCCTAAAATGTGGCTAAGTGTGTGTCTCTAGCATATCTTGTTAGTGGTTCTGGGCACAAAGAAAACATTTTCTGAAGATGTATCATTAATTCATTGCCCATTAATGGCCTGTCCTACGTGTAAATGTCTCTGGACAGTCGCATTTGTTTAATCTGCCTCCTCTATCATTTGAGGAGCCTATACTTTGCTGTGATTTCACTCAAGCATAAGAGCTTTTCCCATGACCTTTGTTTTGGAACTAAGGCGTTGGAAAGACCTCAGCATTTCTAAAATACTGTTACCAAATCAAGCCAGAAAAGGGACCGTAACTACAGACAAGAGGTTGCAGAATAATAGTCTATGTTGGCCAAGTAAACAGGAAACTCTGAAATACAAATATGGTAATATCAAATCAGATCAGATGTGAAGATTTTTCATGTATTTACTGTATGTTCTCTTTAGATTAACTACATGTTTCCAGCTACAGGCTGGGTGGAGAAGAGATTCAGAGCAGTCCTGTGGAGAAGGACTTGAGGGTGGTGGTTGATGAGAAGCTTGACATGAGCAGGCAGTGTGCACTTGCAGCCCAGAAAGCCAACGGTGTCCTGGGCTGCACCAAAAGAAGCATGACCAGCAGGTCAAAGGAGGTGATCCTGCCCCTCTACTCTGCTCTTGTGAGACCTCACTTGGAGCACTGTGTACAGTTCTGGTGTCCTCAACATAAAAAGGACATGGAGCTGTTGGAGCAAGTCCGGAGGATGGCCACGAGGATGATAAGAGGACTGGAGCACCTCCCGTATGAAAACAGGCTGAAAAAGTTGGGGCCGTTCAGCCTGGAGAAGAGAAGGCTGCGTGGAGACCTTATAGCAGCCTTCCAATGTCTGAAGGGGGCCTACAAGGATGCTGGGGAGGGACTCTTCATTAGGGACTCTAGTGGTAGGACAAGGGGTAATGGCTTTAAACTTAAACAGGGGAACTTTAGGTTAGATATAAGGAAGAAGTTCTTCACAGTGAGAGTGGTGAGGCACTGGAATGGGTTGCCCAAGGAAGTTGTGAATGCTCCATGCCTGGCGGTGTTCAAGGCCAGGTTGGACAGAGCTTTGGGTGACATAGTTTAGCGTGTGGTGTCCCTGCCCATAGTAGGGGAGTTGGAACTAGGTGATCTTACAGTCCTTTCTAACCCAAACCATCCTATGATTCTATGTGCATTGGTGTCATAAAAAAAAATAAAAAGAACTAAAATATTAGTGTACTGATGAGTATATTTAAAGTTTGTTCAAAAGCTAAAAAAAATGGAAACAGGAATGTTAAATGTAAAGGCATCTTTGCCTCCAGAGAACTTTAGACCTCCCATTTAGAGATGCTCAGAAGCTATTTTGTCACAGCTAAAACTGTGAGAACAAATGGTCTCTGAAATAAAGTTACCAGTGTCACCACTGGCAAGACTTCTGTGTAGCAGCAAGGAAGCTGTTGGTCTTGTTTGGCTCTCACTATTTTTATGGTGATTTTATTCAGGTGCATTATTCTAACAGTACTGCAATAAATCTGACTCATTCTATGCTGCAAGTGTATTGACATGCATTTATATTAATTTTTAAAAGCCAAAGATTTTCAAGAGAGAGGGAAGCTCAAAAAGATCACATCAGTATCTAATGCTAAATTGAACACAGGTGGTTCAAGAAGAAACAATACAAGGTTTCTCTTACTAACACAATCTTGGTTTTAAACTAAGACCTTCTAAAATAAAGGGCTTCAGCAATGGAGTAGATATCTGTGCAAATAAATCAGGACAACCTCCCCACGGGCAAAAAATGAGGGTGGTTAATACTGTCCAAATATCTAGATGAGTAAACCAAACCATCATTAAAGAAAACAAGAAAGTCAAAATCAACCAGGAACAAGACGATGAATTCACCTTTTTAATCTGTCTTAGCAGGATAGTATACATACAGCCAGCTCCTGTGTTTCAGTAGTGTGTTTATGATTTCTAGGTGCCACATGCTATTTCACTAAGATATGCCGACTTCATCACTTAAAGCCTTCTGAAGTTTTCTGTCCATCCTCTTCTACACCTATGTACCAGGGGAGATTTAGTGTCTTTTTTATGCTTTACTGACTGTCATCTGCTCTGCCAAATAAACTGTAATATTTCATGACAATTAGGACGCTCGCCTGGTTTGCTGGCAGGACAGGCTTGCTTACATGTTTTCCTTGGTATTTCTTCCTCTTTGACAGCATTTGGCAAGTTGTCCAAACTGGAATTTGTCCCTGGACACTAAGAATGACCCCTGGATGTCTGTGGAAATTGTGAAAATGTGGCCCTTCTTTCTTGTCACCAGTCTCCGTTTTCCATCTCCCCTGCCAGTGGTGCAGAGGTCTGCAGAGGAGCCAAATACCACACATCCACAATGGTCCTTCTGGCGTAGTTTGCAAAACCTGGTTTCAGCTTTTTGCATGTTCAAAAGTCAATTCAAATGCCTGTTTGCACAGATATGCTCTTTACCTCATTAGTCTAATATTCATTTAAACATTTGAGGGCTGATATCATAATAGCAGTGTCTGACTGTATTAGGCCATAATAGATGCTTGCACAGGGACAGGCACATTGCTCGGTAGAGTCATGGCACTTTTTCCATTTCCCAAGACAAGTCCTAAGGGTTGTCCCAGAGCAGTTTCACATTTGTCTTTAAAGGCACTCTAATACAAACTGTAGTCTTCTGAGGACAGAGGAAGGTAATTCCCAGAAGAGGAATAACAATCTTCCTGTAAGAACTAGAAAAACATTTGAGGAAAATAAATGCTTCTTCCTACTTAACTGATAATCTGAGCAGGCAGCAATAACAAAGTATATTTTCTTTACTGTTTAAAGGAAATAAATAAGTTGGAAAATTTTGGCAAAGTGAGACAGTGTGTCTGAAACAGAACATTTTCAGCAGATTATATTAATGGGAAAAATCAGAACTCCAATATTTCTAAGAGTAAAGTTGCATTACACTTGTCTGGAAAACCACTGCAGTCTCTTTTTCTGTCTTTCTCTCTTTCCATTTCTTGAAGGCACATTAAGGTGTCTTTCTAGATCAAAACTATTTCCACCCTGTTTTGTTTCTTTTCAGACAGAAATTGTTCTCATGTTTCTTCAGAGAACAACACTAATTGGCTTCTATCACGAGAAAATATCTCTCTAGAAGAAAATAAATAGTGGCTGCTGTTCCTTTATATCAATTTTATGTTTCTTAGTTATGTCAGCACAAGGGATGACTTTGATTCTTTTTTTTTTGAGAAAGGGTGTGGTTCCTGCTAAATGTTTTTTATTTATTCATTATTACTTGAGGTAGATAAGAAACAAATAGATGTAGTTGAAAAGAGTCTCTTTGGAGGCTATATTACATTTTATTTCTTTTACTCTCAAATAAAATTGGTTTTGTAATATTTCCTTGGCTCCTTCAGGCTTAGTTCTCTTCACTGTTCACAATAAAATGTTCATAATGCAAAACTGAATGGCCCCACATGTAGAAAATAGGAACGTGGAAGTTCACATGTGGCAAGATTTTTATTTCTTTTTTGACATTTACCTTGGGCATTTCAAGGCTGCTTTGCAGAACATGTCACTGGAAAACAGTAGCTCAGAAGAAGTGATGGAGCCCCAGATTTTTTATTAGGAACACTCGATCTGTGGATGATATCCTACCATTTTTTTGTGGTAAAGTCCCAAATCATTAATCTTAGAGGAGTTTGTCTTTCAATTTGTGACATCTACCCTATAGTGGTAGATGCACTGAAATACTACTACAGGATCAGAGAGCTCCACAGCTGTGTCAGCTCAGCAGTGTCGATCACTGCTCAGACTAATGAGTTTCAATACAGGCACAAGAGGATACACTCTTGACATTCCTAAGGACTAGAACTTTTCTCTATCCAATCTCCTGTTTGAATAATGGGGTAGTAATTATAATGTTTCTACATGTGTTTTGGTATGTCTTTTCTATTTAGACCATTGGTGGCCAAACAGTGACTTTTGAGCTCAGATCATCCTAGTCAGCTGTGGTTCCTTTTTAGGATTATATCAAACAAATGGCAGAGAGATTCCTTCAGCATGGTGGTGGCTGAGAGACCTAATCTCAAGCCATGGATCACCATGAAGTGAACCTGCAAGGCCTGAGGAAGCCAATCAGGAAGCCAACCTCGAGGAGCCCTTCTCTTCTGGCTGGTATTCAGTTTTTACTTGGACATGACATTTACAGTTTGGAAAGAGGGGGTATTGTCCACCCTTGATATCAGACTAGTTAGGAGGTTTTAGTTGTAATGGGTTGAAGTTCAGTACACGCAACACAAGCAATGCAGTCAGGATGGTGTGGAGAGAGTATCAACAACTTAGCCATATTATCTGAACTTTCAGCCTTGTACTGTTTTGATTGCTAAGGAAACACCAAAACAAATGTGTAAGTCTTATTCTTTGTGGTTCCCTCTAATTATCATAGCTGCTTGTTTTAAAGTTAGTTGTTTTTCTCATATTTTGATACCTTTTTCCACACACTTTTGGAAAAAAGATTTTTACCAGGCCAGGCCTTCATATTGTACCACTCAGTCAGTAAAACAAAGAGTACTGGACTTTGGCAAGATCCTATAGATGCCTTTTTGTGTCTTTGTGATGCATTCTGCATTAGTCAGCAAACAAATGGGACCTGAGGTACAAGAAAGATTAGGATCTTCTTTACCCATCCATTCTGTGCAGGGTCAAAACTTCATGTGCCATAAACTAGAGTGGCTCTGACAAACTCATCTGCTTTTGTCACATTAGGCTCTGTGAATCTCTGATGGTCGGCTTTTGCCAAGTATGTGATCCTGCTTTTGTAAAACTGCTTACTCCAAGGGAATTCAAAGATTTCTACATCTTTCATGTTTCAAAGTGCACGCTTGAAAAGAGGTGAAAAAGGGAGATCAAGTAACTTCTAAAATGCCCACATATCTAAAGCCCCCAGAATTTGATCAGGTATTTGACCCTGTACTAATGAATCCTGAAACTCGAGTACTGCTCTATTTGGCAAACTGATCTGGAAATGTCCTTGCTGCTGTGAATTCTCACCAGGCTTTTCTCTAGGCAGGATGAGGCTGAAATCAGTTCTGTCTTCACACAGGAATGCTGAGCCTATCAAAACATCGGACTTTCCAAACCGCAAGATAACACTGGTTCATTTAATCTCTGAGAACAATCAATGTCATTTGCAGCAGTGGAAGATGAAAAATTGCAGCTATGTCAGCAATTATTTCAATCAGAATAAAATTAAAGGTCTGTCAGTATTTGTGCTCTAGGGTATAAATTGTTCAGAGGAAGGAGTTATTCCTGAACTCAGCTGGTGTTCACTTTGTATCATGAAGCAGGAAATTTGATAACACTTTTAATTTTGTCCCAGCGATTATAACTGCACCTATCCAATCCTTTTATCTCTGCCATGACATTTTCATATCTCATTATTTTACCAGTCCTTTAGAGTAACTCAGATGATTTTCCTGCTTCAGGTTTATGGCCTTACAGAAGCCTTGTGACCAGCTGAGTTACTGGATAGCACACCGTAAAGCTTGTTCGTCATCTCTCTACAGGAAAATCTGCTTTGTGACAAAGCAATGGGCTTGCTGTTAAGTTTGACCTTCAATTCAGTAAAGTATCAGAAATACCATGATGTGCATTAGTGGCTCTGATGCTGATAATGATTTATATGGGGTAAGGAACAGGAAAAACTCCAAGTGAGCCAGAATTTTGTAATTGCATGCATACAAATTGCCAACATCCTTGAGCATCAGAAGCATTAAGACAATTGTGAAAATGAAGAGAGATGTAAAGCAAATGAGGAACATTTGGGACATCCTTGGGAAATCATCTTTATCACTTGGAGCAAATCCTCAGGCATAGGCTGCATGCTGGGTGATTAAGACTGATTACTGTTGAAGAAGTGGATTAGCAAATGGTTGTTTCACAGGTCACTGAAATGGCTAAAAATAAGGTGCAAAAAGAGCAGAAAACCAGTATCACTATTGCAGTAATACTAAGCTTAGGCAAATTCTGCTTAGGTCAGGTAAGCAACAAGACTACATGAGACAAATAAATTGGATGGAGTTAAAAATGAGCCAGCTGAAATTGTGAGACGATTCACGATGAAGGATAAGAGAAAATAGTTAAAGAGACCTGGGCCTTTGAAGACTATGAGCTCAAAGGAAGATGGGAAGGATTTTTTGAAGTGTATCAGGAGACAGCTTGAAACAAATAACACTAAAGAAAACATATACAGTCCGAGTCTTTAAACATTCCTGACAGTGCAACTTTTGACATTAAATTAGCCTCCTCAGGCTACTGAGAATAGCAGCATCATCTGGACATTTTATAACGAGCCTAGACAAAGAATAATAATTAATAGAGACTAAGGTGCATAACTCCAACCAAAATAACGTTTTGATATTTTAGTACAAATTGTCATCTGACTTGACAATTTTCTGGGGGGAAAAGGCTGTTCATGCGATTCCCTCTAGTCTGCAGAAAGGATTTTCATACAATATTATAAGTTCTTTAAAGGACCTATCAAGGCAGTAGAAGAGCTGGGGAAAAAAATTGTGGTCTCCTGTGCGGTGCCGCTCATCTAGATTTCCCTGTGCTTCTGTTTCCTTGGAGCCAAAGTACGTGACCTGAGTTTGTATCTCTGCATAAAGCACTGAGAGATCCTTGGATGATTGTTTTCTAGATGTCTAAATGATTCAGGAGGCTGAGTCTCACCAGTCTTCTGATGCATTTTTATACCTTTGAAAAATGTTTTGTTTTCTCATGTTCAGTTCTTGCATAGCAGACTTACTTGATGTCCAAACATCACAAATAAAGCTTGTGAAGCCTAATCTCTACCTAGTTGTTACTCTTTGGAAGAATATATTGCCTTTGTGAACAGGTTTTATCAAGGAGTGGCTAAAGTGTACTCAGGCTATGTAAACTTCACTGACGATCCGTAAAGCTCTGTGTGAGTGAAGGTTACCTCTGGCTTGTCATGGGGAGCTGACTGCAAACTGGCGAATTAGAAGCTTGGGTGCATGAGTGCAGATTGAGACAACATTACAATGAAGAAAACACTGCTAGAGGCAGTATTTGTTATGGAATAAATGAGAGAAGATACTATAGTATCAGTGATTAACAATAGCTCAATAATTGACATGGAACAGACTTTTTCAGCATGTCCATTTCTGAGACCATTTGCATGGCATTTCTACAGCTATGCCTAAGCTGTTAAAAGGAGTAGAAATACATGTTGTATCTCACAGTGCTACATGAACAGTATCTGTCAAATGAGCACTGCTACCTTTTTAAACCTTTTTTGTTCCTTCTTTAATGTTCCTCCTATTGATATAATTTTGTTGCCTGTGTTACAGGAACAGCAAGGGTGACAACCAGCATCACCACCCTCATACGCAAGGTGCTGTACAGAGGAGGAATATTGCTAGAAATCACGTCCTTGTTAAACAAAGGTGAGCAAAAGACAGAAATCTTGGCCCTGATCACAGTATGGCAGGATCACCACCAAAATCAAGCTCCACTAAACTCACTAACTTTTACAAAGAAACTTGACATAGTCAAAGGTCAGCCTCAGACACCCATAGGAACCCACATCCTGAGTATTCCCATGTCAGCATGCTATGGGTATAGCCACACAAGCCACCTTCACGCAGTTGGGATAGGGAGAATTTAGGTTCCTCATTGTCAGTATGCCTTTCTATCACTTGTAATACACCTTAGTAATGTAGGTCTTCACTTTATATATGAGAAAATCAGTCAGGCTTTCCACTTATTCTGTTGTATCACCAGGCTTCTTTAGAAAGAGGACACATTACCCTCAGAGCAAGAGAAAACATAAACTGGAGTGAAAACATGCCAAAGAAACTTGTGGGTGAAGAGGGAGTGAGGAGAGGAAGGAGATAAATTGATCTGGATGGCAGCTGGAGTTTGGAATGGCAGAAGGTACATTATCTCTGGTATTTTTTCTGTTTGCAATGCTGAATGTTCTGTTGTATTAATCAGTGTCACCTTCAGAGTGGCCATTTGGGTGTCAGCAAAAAATGAATGGCCAGAGCAGCACTGGGAGGATTTAATCAAAGTCTCTGAAGCATAAAAATGAATTAATTTGTTAAACACACAAAATGTAAAACCACAGAAATGTTCCCTCCTCTCTTTACCCTAGAAGGGTTTTAATGTGTGTGTTCTCATTAATATTCATTTCTCTGTCAAATAAAAGGGTTATGCACCTTTACTGGATAATGTTGGAATGTCACAACCATTTGCATTGCTGTCCTAAATCAGCAATTCTCCTCACAGTCCTCTCTCCCATTTGTATGTAAAGCACAGCTGTACTTTGAGGAAATAACGAACCTGAGAATTTCCTAAATGCTAGGCTAACACAGTATACTCGGTCCCTGTGCCTTTGGATCATGCTGTCATTTCTCACTCAAGGAATTAGACATGGAGGTTAATGAATACCTCTCCTCCCCATTCAAATCCTGGTACAGCAGAGACATTAAGGAGAAAATAAGAAAGCTGCACCCAGGGCAGCATGTTTAATATATTCCTGACTGACGAAAAATGCAGCCTTACATAGCTTTGTGCTAGTTGCTTTCCTAGAGGTAATCTGGTGCCCAGCTAACTTTCTAAAGGAAACCTTTCTGAAGGTTTTCCCACAATGTTGGGCTGACCATGGAGCTGACTGGGTGGTATTCTACAGCCTGTATTGAGAGGAGGTAAAAAAAAACCCTGTAGAGGCCTTCTGCTCTTAAAAAAAAAAACCTGTGTCTATCTCAGTGGTTTAATCTGTGCTCCCTTGTGTCTCTTGAATGTCAGATAGTGGTTTCATTTGTATAATTTATAGTGTGATAACATTCAAAACTTGTAGCTAGGCTTGCTCTGTTTTAAACACCAGTAGACAGCAAGGTCTCTGCTCTAGTGTACTTCTATTCTACACCATGGATGGGACAAGAAGAGAAGATGATACCTGTATGACAGAGAACAATGGATAAAGGGAGAAAAGTAGGAGGAAAATTATGAGATCTTGAGCCAAAAAAAACCCCAAAACTAAAGGGCGGCTTCAGGAAGGTGTTAAAGTGATAGAGCTCTTCAGCGGTAGATGCTGAGCAAAGAATAAGATGAATTGTCCACTTTTCATAGTCTGAGTCCACTTAATGAGACTGGAGTGGATGGCTTCTGAAACATGAGTCTTGGTGACTGATTTCTTTGAAAGAAATTCAGATGCCCTCCCCAGTGGGGCAGTGCAACAGCCATAAACATACTCAAGTATGTTTATGGAACTTGCAAAGGTATTGTTATTGCATAAAATGAACACACAGTTCAGGCAAAAGTCTCTGCTGAGTGGTTTTCCATCCTTTGTGGTGCTTGAGATGACAAATGATGTTTCGTCATCTTCGGGAGAATCTGCTTCAGTGAATTCATGACAGTGTGTATCTGTTTTCCTCAAGAAGGAGACATTATTGGAAATATTCCAGGAGCAGTGAGACTGACCAAAAAGGAAAGCAGATTTTAACACTAGAGATCAGCTGTAGCTCAGGTTGGGTTTGCTGCTGTTATAAATGGCTTGAGATTTATGTAAGCCAACAGCATGAGCAGCTGCTCCTGGCTATTTCAAATGACTGCCACTAGTTTTATTGTTCCCAGGCAGGTAAGAACGGTGCTGTGAAAAATACTAGTGTTTCAAACCTAGACTGCTCAGATAATGCATATAAGTGTTTCAGAGTCTTATTGTCTATCTTTGCAAGCAGATGGCTAACAGCTCTACTTCCCACCCATAAAAAGCAGGGGGCATGTGTAGTGAGCAATTCAGCAACTGCATCCATGCTGGTTTTGCCACCTTCTTGTGTTTGATGCTGCTGCTCCTTCTGTTCTCATGGCAATTCCTGATAGTTCTGCTCAAGGGCTTGATCCGAGATGCCTCCATTTTAGTAAATTCATTGGTATCATGAAAGAATTGTACAAACATGAGGTTCCATATTGTGATCAAGCACTTTGGGTCAGTATTGCACTGTTGAGCTGTTCATTAGCATTAATTTGCCTGAGCTATGGGTTTCTCTACACATCTTACAGCAAGGTATGTAACAAGGGACACCTTGAGAATAGGAAAGCCCAAATTTTGGTGAAAAGAAAGTAAAACTAATGGGTTTGCCCAGTGATAATATACTCCTTTGGCATCTTCTTGTGGCCTCTGTGGCAGACAAGATTCTGACTTAGGTGAACTCTGTTTCTACAAGGATTATTCACTGCGGTTTATTCTTATGTAGCCACAGAACAGCACTAGTCAGCCTATGTCAGTCCTGGGAGGTCTTGAGGCAACAAGGGTCGTGCCCCAAGCTGCCCAGCAGAGTTCAGCACCGTACAAAGCCAAGCACACGAGGGTACCATTTCTTCCTGTGCCTCATTCTGTTGAAGTTTCCACACAAAGTATATACTTGGTAAATCATGTCACTCTGGTGACTGTGAGGGATTCCCAGGAGTGCAGAAGTAGGAGGTTCTGTATCCAGCTCAGCCACAGGCTCCTCTTGGCTTTGCTGTTTTCATGCTCTCTGCTCTGGTTCTTGCTTGATGAGAGAAGGATAAAAATTGCTTCATTCTGTAACAAATGAAGTATGTGCTGACAACAGCTGAACGACACCTCTTTTGCCCTTTCCAGGACTGTGTGAGGGACGGGCAGCTAAGGACACACAGAGGCACTACTTCATCCATATTTTTATTATGCTCGGGTTTGGATTTCATCTCCTCTGCAGAGTTTCTGTGACAGACGGCATATGGTGCTGTAGCACCTCACAACCCACTTGCTGTACTAGCTGCCTGGCAAAACTGCTGCTGCTACTGCTGTCAGACACAGTATTTTTGCCTGTACTGTTAGATGGTTTAAAAAATCTGACAGGCTGTCACCCAACAGCTGGTCTTTTCGCAGGTGCCAGAAAATTAACCTCCAGAAGGATCCTCATCTCCATGAAGGATTTTGTAATAAACAACTGTTTAAAACAACAAGACCTGAAAGAAGAGCTCCAGCAACAGCAAGGTGAGCATGGCCATGCACACATGTTCAGTGCTCACCTCTAATACACAGCCAGCTTCTGCTTTCCATCACTTCACACATCAGTGGTGACCAACTTAAAGCAAACTCATTAATCCTGCTGCTGCAGAATTAAAATTCCCATGTTGAAATTGCATATTTACCCACATCTTAACTTGAAATAATCACGGTGCACAGCAGAATTACTGTTGATTGCTTTGTCTGATCACATCATTGATTAAAGTTATGCGAATTTAGCAGGTAACATTGAGACTCTAGGACATGGAGGCATTGAACAGAATGAATCACAGGACTTCCTCCAAGGAGTTCTAGGTCTGTGCAGAAACTCAAGTCAGCCACATTGCACACATCTTTAGATACAACATGGACACTTATTTTACCCCAGGGCAGAGCAATGGGGAGTTAATTCCATGTTACACCTTGCTATGATTGTTGCCAAATGAGATATTCTAGGTAACATTATTTCAAATTCTGATAAACATTTTTCAGTCAACAAAAATGGGAGATACACACCTTAATCATCTAACCTGTACATGACTAATGAATTTGAGTGTCCACGATTTCAAGTCTCTCAGAAGATGTGGTTTAGAGAAGGTCCTGAGGATTTCTCTGATGAAAAATCCAGCCTTTCTTGTAAAAGTCAAGTTTCCCCTTTTAACTTCCAGCTCGTTTTCTTTTCATGTTTACAAGTTTCCAGGCAGACTGGCTTTGCAGTTCTTCCAGCCTGTCCTGTGAATAGAGGTGACCAGTCAGAGTAAGCCAATAGCTCTTCCTGCTCTTTCATGTGAAGGCAACCTTCAAGTTTTCATCTTTATGGTGAGATGTAAGTACATTTGCTTTGAACCAGTTTTATCACTGTCACAGAAGGTGTCATTATTCCCTCAGCAATGTATACGACAAAGTGCCTCAGTGACTTGCTTTGAGAATGAAGTTTGGATTTTGAAAAGCAAAATCAATTTATGCTCTCGTGTATACTCCCAGACTATGAGAGCATTGTTATGAGATCACCCATAAGAGTTAGGAAACAGATCATTAGAGTAATTCACTCGATATGGTTATGCCCAAGTTAATTCACTTTTCAGCCATGTAATAAGATCCCATGGGGTCATTACTCCTTTGCTTCATCATCAAAAATAATGAGATTCATTTTTCTCAGTTTATGTGGAAATAGACACTGTCTCTTATCATCCTTAGCTGAGTGAAGCTGACAACTGCAGCAGTTCCTTTCTTGAGGTTTTCCAAGGTGAAAATCATTACTTAAAATGTGAGATTTGATGCATTAATACAAGAGATTCAGATTGTCTTTCCCTGACTGTTAAAGCTTTTATTGCTGGTAGGATGTGTAGACGGTTGAACAACAGTGATAATAAGATTTCTTGTATATTATTTCTGGGGGTGAAAAAAAGGTATTTGTCAGGTTCGTTAATAAGAGAAAAAATAGGACACAAAATATGATGCTGACATGAACATGGACTACATTCACATGTAGTATAAATCAGTATGTTTTGCTTATGCACTTGACAAGAACTGTCTTATAGCATGAAGCAAGGCAGAGATACTGCAAGTTGCTTGAAGGGTCTATCAGTTGAGGAAGGGGATATGCTAGGTTCTTAGTGATAATGTATGTGCAGAATGTACATGTAGCTTCACCCATGGAAAGGCTCACCATTTCAGCAGGCTTCCATGGGATAATAGGTTCCACACTGAATCTGGCATATAGTTGAAGAAAGACTTTCTGATTATCACTTTAGGGACTTGTACAAATGTAAACAATAATCTCTAAAGTTTAAACTGATGGGACAAAAGACCCAAATAATTCTGTAGATGTGGTGATTAATGTTATATTTTTGCCCATATAACTAGTTTGCTGGCCTTTCCTCTGTTATCTGACTTCTCAATTGGTATGTTCATATGAAAGGATGGACTTGCAATGCTCTTCTTGATTTTCACCCCTCAGCATGTAATGAGGTGCTGGGAATTACAGGAAGAGAGGGACCATGCTTCATATGGTAGCCTTTTACTTCTGATATTTATGCAGTTAGCCAAAGACCTACCTGGAATGTAGCCTGCACAGAGCGTGAGATAATCTCTGTGTATTTCACCTTAGACAGGCTAACTTGCTATTTAAAAGTATGATTTTCCCTGCTGTATTCCTTGCAGCAGGCTCAGAATAATGCCTGTTAAACTTGTGTAGTACCAGTTCATTGCTAACGAGCCCCAAGCTTATAGCAACCTTAGTCTTGTAACATCCACCTGCGTACTTCACCTTTGTCAGGCTCCAATCAGTACTCCAGTGTCACTGGGTTTTTGTTGCTTTGGACAAGGTTTTGAGAGTATTTCTGTTATAATCCTCTTGCATTTCATGTGGCTTTGCATTTTCTCTCTTAAACAGAGTCTAGGGTTAAACCCTGCCCAAGTCAGTGCCTTTTTGGTTTTGTGACTAATGCATGGCTCTGTCATCGTGCAGTTAGTGATTTATTAGCTCTTTTCCAGTAGTATGCACTGTTCATCTCTTTGAAGATGCCTAAATTATATTAGCCCAGCTATTGTGTGATTATCTTATTTACTAGTACTGACCAGCTGATTCATTGGAAATGGAGGAACTGGAAAAACTGACATTTTCAGTTAAAATGTCTGTTAAGAACTATCCTTGTTATTACAGTAGCTCTTTTTATACCATTTCATACTGTGCAGGACTTTGTTCAGGAATCTATAATTCAGCCCAAAGTTATACAGTCTAACTCCAGAATTTATTTATGTTAAAGAAGCATCCTGAAATTCCTATCACTGTCAAGACAGAAAGGAACTTAGCACAAAGAAAACTTTTCAGTCCACATAATCAGACAGGAATGCTGCAAGGTGTGAGGACAACTGTAAATATATAGAAAATGTGTCTTGTCTAGCATGGTCATAGCAAGTACGAGGACAAAGTCTTGATTTCTTGGCTTTTATTTATGCTAAGTGCTGTAAGGTCCAAATTCAGGAGCATTGCTCACAGAAAGGCCACCATTGAAGGAGAATAATATTTATAGCAACAGCAAATTCAGAATTGTCTGAACAAAGGAAGGTGTTTTTGCAGCAAAGAGACTTGTAATAATCCTTATTTCTGTGCAGGGTATTATTTACAGGAACTCCACACAGGATGTCAGTGCCCCTCTGCCCACACAGAAAACCTAGTTCCTGGTCCAGACTGGCACTATAGGTCTGACACCCACCAACCCATTTAAAGTAGTGTTAGCACGTACTCAGGAGGCTGGTTAATATGTGTTGTGCTGGCTTTCCACAGCTCTGTTGTATGACCCATAGCGGGACTAAGAGTGCATAGCTCCTGAAACAGTTCGAGACAAGTACCCATGGACATTACTGTAGTCCTTAGCAGTAATGAATTTGCAGTCTCCTTTTTGCCCTTCAGTTCTGAAGAGTAGGCTGTAAAAGTTAACTTCCTCTGGTAGAAATCTAGGAGAAAAGCAGCTGACAGCCAGATCCCTTGGGGAGAACCTGTCATATTCCCAAGGGACATTGCCAGTCTCCAAGCAGCTCAGCCCACGCTTCCCGTACTAACAATATATGTAATTCAAGCACCCAGGATTCCTGTGTTAGCAGTAAGAAAGCCTTATGTAAATTCCACTTTGTAGGCAACTTTGTGAAAGATTCATTGTGCATGAGATTGCAAATAAGGAAATCTGCGTTTGAATGGTGTCTCCCCCGTGGTGAGTTTGCAAAGTTCCACTGAATGTTAGTAACTCTGTATCAGTTTGTTCTTGTTAAGGAACTAATTGCTTCAGTTTGCTTAGTATATTTCCTAGCCTAGACAATAGCTGAACATAAAAGACACTCCTTGTATATCAGCTTAATTAGAAGTGACTAATTCGATGAACACAGTGTAATTAATGTCTATTATGTCATGCAAAGATCTTATGTCAAAAAACGGGATAGATTTTTCTTTCTCTTGGAACTGTAGCTGCCTGATTACATTTGATCAATGAAATAAAAGGTATAGTTGCATTATATTGTTTACAGGCCTTCACTGGGAACCTTAATTGCCTATTTACTAGTGCTTAGTGCATCAGGCATAGACATCCTTAACCACAGTATTCAGCACAGCGTCTCACTGGAGGTTTACATGATGTTGTAGTTCGAGGCTTTTTCTCCATTAAGTTCTATATTCAAGTGATTCTTTGAAGAGAGAGAAAAGAATAGAAAGAAGAGTAAGTATAGAGATCTTGCAACGTATCAAGTCCATTCAGCTTTTCCTGTGGAAGAGAAAAGAAAGGTTTTGCTTTACAAACATTTTTAGGTTGTGACCTTGGTTTCAGAATAACTAATTTTTGTTATTGTCAAATATAAGCAAAACCACAAGGTGATGAGTCCAAGTTCCTGTTGGGCTTGAAAGCCAGCTTGAATAAACAACCCACACATATGGGAATCTTGGAAGTAGGAGCTAGGGTTTCTGTTTTGGACCCTGAATTACAGATTTCTCTCCACATGTGAGTACTAAACTCGATGCTCAGAACATTTTTTTTTCTAGGCTTTGTATCTCTGAAATCTAATATCCCTGATACTGAAGAATGGGAAAGCTAGTGAGGAAATGCTCTTTGGATGGCTGTTTCCTAGGAGAGAGAGGTTCAGCTCTACAATGCTTAACATATGTTGTTGACTTTCAGGTTATTTTAACAAAAAGATCTTGTGATAAATTAAGAATTGGCCCTCAATTAGACCTGATTCTGTTCTCATTTAAACTAGAGTAAAGAAGGAGCAGCTCTTTTCAAGACAAGGAAATTTCATTGACATAGAAATAGTAAACCAAAGAAAGAATCAGATCTTGCTGTCTCCCAATATTCTACATCAATTAAATGGATTCAGGTGCATTACTGACAGGATTTAAACATGAAATTAGACAGGGATAAGGAACTCCTTATTTTACGATGCGGAGAAAAATAAAATTGTGCAACTCATGCAAATTGTAGAACACCTGCAAAAACCAAAAGATCTCACAATAGAGAAATGATCTATATTAATGAATAATGTACCTGAACAGAACAGTGTAGAAAATGAATATGAATGAAAGTCATAAATAATAAAGTCACTGCAAGGTGTCTTTTGAACTAAGATGAAAAAAGAAAATATTCAAACACGTGTACAAATATAAGTAATGTGGTAAAGCAAGTACCTCAAGTTGTATGTGTTATGACAGCTCAGATTCAAATAACTCAAATGACCCTTAATTGTCTTAACTTTCAACAGCATGATGATGTCTTTCAGTTGATAAGGACAGCTATCTAACCAAACTTTAACAGGATCATCTTGTAGGTATTCTCATCTTTTTACTGTTCATATTAGATATTCTCAATTTAGCCTCTCTTGGTATATTAGAAAGAATTTATACTTAATACAGATATGAGGAACTTTTTTATTTCTTTTAGGGCACATAATGATCTCCAATGTCATAGTTCTCCCTGGACACTGAAACAAAGGCCTCAAATCTTGAGACCTTTATCAAGGGTTCTAGTATTGTTCTTCTCACCATTATCCAAGGCTTTTTTCCTTATAATTTTCTTAAAGCAGTTTCAGAACCTCAATGACCACCAAAAACACTGCCAGCAGTTGCAGTTTAATTATAAGCATTATCTTTGTGAAATAACATATTTCTACTTAACATGTGTTTGCAACACTAGTGAAATAGGCAGCTGTCCACAGTGCACAAAAAAAACCAAAGCGTGCCTCCAAATCTGATCAAAAAAAGGTAGTGGTAAGGAAGCTTCTTATCTCTGCATGAACATGACATCCGTTCAATTCCACTTTCCAATCTACTTTCCACTAGAGATAACAGCAAAATGTATATTGACTACAGTAGAATCAGATTTGGCCTTTTGGGTACGTAGACTCTTGTTATTACAAATTATGATGGCTTGCTGGGGAAAGGACTGCGGTTTGGACATCATATGACTTTGTGAGTCAAACATGTTAAAGGATGTTACGAACAAAAGAGGAATCTGCTAAAACATGTACCTTCTTGCTTTCAATACAGCCGTAACTGAATCATGCCTTTTACCAATGAAATCAGTCGAGTTTTGATACTCAACTTATTTTATATCTTTATTTCTCACCTAGATGCACATACTTAAAGTTACAGCTATAGCTCACTGTGTAGCAGAGATCCCATCAGAATTGCAATCTCACTGCCAGTCACCTGCTTCATTTATTTCTTGCTGTGAGCCTAATGAGAAAACAGCCAGAGCTACCCTGAGAAATTGAAAGGAGAAATATCACTTTTCCAGAGGTACCAGGAAATCCAAACTGTTCTGAACATGGGAGCCAGTAAAATCAGCTGAACTATCAAGAACTATCATTGTGAAATAAATAATCATCTCATTCTCAGTGTGATGGCTTTAGATTGTGAGAGTCAGAGCCACAGGAAGAAAAAAAGGGAATTGGGCAAAAACTTACCCAAAGCCTGGTGAAGTGAGTTAAAGTTTTTCTAATGGCTTCAATGGAAATTGCAGCACAACACTTTTATTCCCAATTTCCCTCAGGATGCCTATTCCCTTTGTACTGAAATTTCTTTGGCCTGAAAATTCAGCAGAAGCCATTACAAGAAGAGCTGGTTGAAAAATTATGTTATGTTAAATAACCAAAATAGTTGGAAAATGTTCACTTTACCTACAGCTTTTGTAGAGTGCTTGAACTTTGATAAAAACTTTGACCATTGATCAGAACTCAACTTCTGTTGCTCAAGCTCAAAATACTACAAGATTCTTAAAAAAAAAAAAAAGCCTATATTCTTATGGTAAAGCCGTTTGCCCACTGTCACAGAAAATTAGGGATAAATTACGTGTATTTATGGCTAGTGATTTTTGGTACTTCAATTAATCTAGGATCATTCAGAAGATTATATTCTGAAAAAGCAAAGCAGCATGCTTTTACAAATGCGTTATTAAGAGCTCTCTAATGGTTCTCCACATCTGCACAAAAATGGGTCATAACAGAACTCTGAATATTGCCAACATTTAAAAAAAATCACATTCTGTTCCCAATTTTAGGAAGTGCAGAAAAAAATTAAACCATTATTTTCCATGTCTTTGACTCTGTTAAAAATATTGCAATTCTTAGTTGCAGCTGGACTAGATGGTTGTTGTGGGTCCCTTACAAATGAAATTTAGTCTAGTCTATTTCTATTACTAGATGATCTTAAGGGCCTTTCCAACACTAACTATTCTATGATTTCATGATTCTATTTCTATTCTTATTAGTATACCTGGGCATTGGTTTAACATGGAAGGCACTCGACACTAGAGAGGCTGGTGGTAGCATGAGATGCCAAGACAACTATTGTAGCAAAACTGATTTCAGAGATTCTGGGAGAAAGCATTTATCATTTCCTAACTGTCATTGTCTCCATGTCAACAGTACTGAGCTTGAGCTTGACCAAAGGCCATCACACTGAATAAGGTAGAAACACAAAGAAGGACTTTCAGTCCTGCAGAAGAACACTAGCAACAAGTTAGAATCTGTCTGACTAGATAACACGTAGGAGTTCACTGATTACATTATTATTTTTAGTGAGTGTGTATGTCAAATTGCATAGGAGACATAAAAACTCATTTGATTGTATTTGCCAGAAAATTATCTTATAGCAAAAGGAGTAACAACTGGTTGTTCAGCTGCAGAGAGGAAGTATATCTGAGCATAGGAATCCTCGTGAAAACAGCACGATGTGCTGGCATTGCTCCCAGGAAGAGCAAGCTGTGCAGTAACTGATAAGGTGTGTAATCTAAAAATTATTATGCTCTGCTATTACAAGCCTGGTGGGTGATCAAATAACTCTATTGCTCCTCCCCTAGTTGCATCTTCATCTCAGCTAATACAAACTTTTCCTTTTCTTGTTGTGCCCTAATCTTATGGCTCAGTAACAACAGGCATTGAGCCAGGGTGGCTTGCAACCCAGCTTCAAGATGATATTCATCTGGTTGTTCCCACGCTTGCTTCCACTTACCCTATGATGGATACAAATGCAGATGCATTCTGTTCTTGCTGTGTCAGTGGCCACATTCCGCAAACCCTTAGGTTTGGCACCATAGACCTCTGCACATGTTCCAAGATTCCTCTTCTCTACAGGAGCAGGATGCAATTAACACATGTTTACAGAGGCCAGAGACCGCGTTGTGTAGATATGCACTTAGCTGCCAAGTTTCTAAGGAAAATATATTTCTCTTGCCATTGATAGGTTTAAGAGGTAGGAAATTGTACAAAGGTTGGATAAGGAAAAATCGAAAACCTGACCTTAATTATTTTGAGGCCATTTATCATCTCCTTTCTACATGGTTTTTTGCTCCACATAGGCTGCAGCTTCTAACACATTCTCTTAGATGATGTGGTACTGAGTGAGTGGCACTTGACCACTTAGTCAGGTTAGAATGACTAAGCCACAGGCAGAAAGAAGGATTTTTTCACCTGTGTCACACAGGAGCAAAGGAAACATTTTTATTTCACTTTTTTACACTGTAGGATGCCAGGCTTTGCTTCATATTAGGACATTCAGTGAGAGAATTGAGTGCAGAGGTAACGGTGCCTCAGTGGGAGATGTGCCCTAGTGAAGGATGAATAAAAGCTGACTCAGACACCAAGGTGTATGTCAGAGAGAGCCCAGGTTGCAGATGTGGATGTGCAGAGATGAGGACTTTCTTATGTTCCCAGATTTATTTTGTGTAGCATGTCCTGGCTTTTAGCCCCAGCAGTCGTCAATGAAATTTCACCTGCAGGAGGAACAAGAAAGGATGGAGCACCCAGAAGATACATGAAGCAGTACTTCCACCTGCATATAGGTCCAAGACTTAAAATCTTTTTAGCAAAGAGATTATAACCCCTTCTTCCTGGGACCATTAGAAGTATTCTAAGGAATTTCCACAGCAGCTTCCTTCCTTCAGTCACACCTTTATTAGCTCTGGCTGAGTATTATGGTGATCTGTTTCAAAAAAGAAGAGGAAAGTTGAAGAAGACACCAGTTGATAATAGTCATCAATGAATAAAAGAAAAGGAGCAATAAAAAAATGGAGATGAAAAGAGGTCCTGCCTTTCCTTTGGGAACAGTGCAGCCCCGGGATATCCTAGGATGTACCAAATAAATAAGTTTCTTCTTGTGTCACGAGAGACATCACTAGCATTACTTTACTGAATGGTATTGATGCAGCTGCCAGGTGCCCATTTCTTCAACAATGGAAGAAAATGAAGAGGTTTCTGAAAATAAGAAAGGCCAGAGGCATGTCTTGGATGGAAAATAATTTTCTCCTCAACTCTAAAAAATGGAGGAGGCAGCTAATCTCCATGTGGGGTTTGCTATGCTGTTTGTCATATACGCTCTCATTAGTGTCTACTTTGCCTCTTTGCAGATAAAATAAACATGAAAGAATGATCAGAACAGCATATCTGACCACTTTCTTGCCAGGTACCTCAGTGCTTTTGTTTTCTTCTCACACAATCATTTCAATAGGAACCAGAATGTAAAGCTATTAATGTAGTTTAGCAGGCAAGGACATGGCAGCCAGGCTTGAAGAGTGGTATCTGCTCTCACATTTAGAGTCTGGACACTTCTTTCAGCACAATTCAGTTTAGCTGCCATTAATCCACTCCTGTTTCCTGCCATGATGACATGAAAGTTGCATCCCCAGATAGATGGTTTGGATGAATTTTTCAGAAAGTGACAACCTACAAGTAATTGTGATGAAACTTTAATTTTTTTTTCTGGCAGTTTCCACCCAAGGACGTGAATAAACCTTTTAAGTTTTCCTTAGCTATTGTGGTGCCTAAGGCAGGAAGACCCCATGTTCCTTCCCTCGTTGCACACAGCAGTACAAGCTTTCAGTCCAGATGGGCTGCTGAATATTTCTATGCTCCTGCCATCCTACTCAGAGAAGGTCCCAGGAGAAGCATGCTTCCCTCCACTGCCTACTGATAGTGTTGCTTCATCAGCCACATACTGTGTGGTTGTGAGCCCTTTTCCCTGCACACTTAACAGGGGTGAGCATATAAAACCAAGGCCCAGAAATTTGAGTTAGATTTCAAGTTTCCTCACAGGTCTTCCTAGCTGGCTGTCATGCCTCTGTGCAAGACCACACCTTGCCATGTCTTTATGCAATGCTTAGCATGCTGGAAACCCATTGTCCCCAGTGCCTCCAGAAAACATTGTGATAAACATATACAAAAAGAGCTTGCTGTTGCAAACCTTAGAGTCATCACAAACAACGGCTGGTTTTCAGCTTTTCTGTCATCTTCCTGTAGATAAATTGTGAGGAAGAAAACTGGATTTTCAAGCCTTCACACTAAAAATAATTTCTTAAAACAAAACAGCTCGTTTATCCCACACAGGATAAAGCCATATACAAAACAATAGCCTTTTGAAGCATCTTGTATTTTTTGACAGCCTTAGCCCACAGCCTTTGATTAGATAAAGGCCTTAATATTGCATTACAGCTGAATTACCTACATTATGGCAGCTGCTTGTTGCAATTGTGTTGACATGACTAGCTTCTCCCATGAATGTATCCTGGTCTTTCTAATCTCTTTAGCATCAGCAGCAGGACATTTTATTTGCCATTGATTTTTAAATTTAGGAGTAATTGGAGTTTAAGCGCAGTTACCTTCTTGCAACAGGGACAGGTTGATACTGTTTAAATCCTAATTATGCACTGATTAAAAGTGATTGCATTGCCAAAGTGAGCAAGGGCTACGATTTGTTTTATTCTTAAAGGATCAGCATAGAGAATTAATTCTATTTCCAGGAAAACAGATCAACACAAAGAGGAAGCAATTAAGAGTTCATTGTTAAATCATAAATTTCCTAGTAATTTTTGGAAGGTAGACAAGGTAGAGTAAACTTTGAAAGCAGATCTTGTTGACAACAAGGATTAGCCATTTAATAGTTTTGGTATTTGAGGATGCAAGCTTCACCTACTGTCAGTTATACTAAGTTTTGCTTAAACGTGTAAAGCAGAAACGGGCTTATTTTCATTTCAGCCGGACGTGTAATGATTTGTAATTGCTTTGTTTTCAAATTTAATAATAAAATGACAGCCTGCAAATTGTTCTCTTATTGTAAGTAGGATAAACAAAACCAGTCACACTTTTCCTATGAGCAGGAGTCATTTCATAACCAACATAAAAAAATAAGAAAGCACAAGAGGGAAACCAGAGCAGCAAAGTATGTTTCTACAATAGTGACAGGGTGAAAATCAGAATCTAAGCAGGTTAGAGCTGGGAGTTCTGGACCTGGGCCTGACTGTCACAGGAATGTTTTAGCCAGGTCTGAATGATCCCAGATTTCTGGAAACACTTAGTCCAGACTTGTGTCTTTACAGCATTACTTTTATTATTTATTTATACACAGGACATGTCTGTATAGTAGGGTCTGCTGTTGCATCTGATCTCTCACTGGTAGAATATCAGGATTCCCAATGATGTGTACAGGCAGTATATGCCAGCATTTTTTATCCTTATTGTAGGGGTTTTTACCTCTCTCTTTTTCTATAGAAAACAGTAGTTTCCTTAATTACTCCCAGCCTGTCAGCCATGGACAACAGAAGTGGCAAATAGAAGTTGCAGCTGTGCTTCTGATTGCATGAGTAATCAGCATTTGATACAATCCAAAGCAGCTAAAACAAGAAGGTATAGAGAATTCAGCGAATAAGACGTGTTTCCAGAGACACAGAGTGTTATGATAGAGAAAGTTGAGAGTTTCCAGAGTCTCTGGAAGCAAAGAAAACCAGTGTTCTTTCTATAGCAGTGGAGTAGCCTGAAGTGGTATGTGTGACTTTGTGTTGCTTTGACTTTCTCACTGGCTTTTTTTGAAGGCATTATTTAGACAAAATGGCAGCTAAATAACACAGCACCCCACCCAAGGCTTTGTTATTTTTAATTCCAGTAATCGTGTATCACTTCTGAGAAGAGTAATTCCTGGTCTGTTATCCATTAAATCCAAGCAGTGATGTGCTTGCTGTCTGAAGGAGTATAGTTTGAAGTACACCTACTGTTTTAATTGGTTTCATTTTGGAGAATGGGTTGGGAAGGGCTGAGATTTGTCTTCTTGTCACGAGAGTCATTAATATCATGGTTTAAGCCCAGCCAGTAACTCGGAATGATTTTGCCTCTTTGGACTCAGCTCTTGTTGACTTCATAGCTTGCAGTACCATGTCTTGGGCATACAAGGACATAGTGATATTGTCACTCCGAAGATAAGATTTTGCAATCTTCATCACAGCAACTAAAAGGTTTTGAAGGCAGCTTTTGGACCTTAGTTTTGTTTTTGGTGAATGAACAGAATCTGCTGGAAGAAGGAGGCATTGTCCAGGGCACCAGCCCAACTCACAGCTGCTTCAGACAGGTGCTTCACATCACTGCTAGGTTGCTAATGCTGGTCCCCAGGACACAGGGAGCTCATTTTTGTCAGACTGAGAAATCTCCCAGCATTTCAGTGACAGTAGTGCAGAGAATAATGCCACCAGTGGGATGGGCTTCAGGATGCTAACACGTAGTAATGAACCATGTCAGTACTACCCAGAATTCAGGAAGGGCACACACACACAGTTCATTCACAGGTTCCTCCTTTTAGGATATTAAGATATAATGGGGGTTTCCAATCTGTAGAACAAATTGTCACTGGGAGGGCACTGTGCTACAGGAACTATATGAATTCTATAATCTTTTTAAAAATCACTTTACCAAGTGACAGGTACAGACAGCTCACTCAGTCCTTTCCTTCTTTTGTGCTCACAAAGACACCAGTTCATGCCAATCATGAAGATTAAGTTTGGTTTTTAGCCTGGCTGCTTATGAGCGTGAGGGTCACACATTACTCTGCATGTCATCTAATGAATTTTGAATCCTGTTAGCCGATCTCTCCCCAGCATTGTAAAGGAACTGAGTTCCCAAAATCACAGAATCATTAGGGCTGGAAGGGACCTTTGGAGATCACCCAGTCCAACCCCCTGCCAAGACAGGGGCAACTAGAGCAGGTTACACAGGAATGTGTCCAGACAGGTTTTTAATATCTCCAGAGAGGGAGAATCCACCGATAATTTAGTTCCTACACATTTTTGCCAGTTTAGTCAAGACCAGCAGCTCAAATGTCACCAGTGTCACTTTTTGTGCTGTAAGGACAAAACCCAGAAAAACAGCAGGAGAATTTTACAATTACATAAGGAGAAAGTGGAAAATCTAAATTTGTAATCCATCCACTGTAGGATGCACATCCATAACAAAGTAGGCATACAGAAACCTGTATTCCTTTTATCTTATACTTGTCAACTAGTTATGAAATCAGACACAGAGTCCAAGTCAAAAGAAATATTCTTGATTATGGACTACAGAAGGGCTTGACCCATAGTAATAAAGTGGAAAATCAGTCATCAAAAAATGTGTAGCTTCAACTGAAGTGTTAGATTTACTGGGGTGAATGCATAGCAATTCTACTGAAATAAAAAACTGATCCAAACCCTGTACAGTTAAACAGTACTTAATGCTTCAAATAGTCATTCAAAAAGCCATTGCCATTTTGGGTGACTTCTGAAGCCAGTGGGTCATCTCCAGATGTATGCTGGTGGTACTGAAGTGAACCCGCCTGCAATTCTGAATTCTGGTCATGGGTTTAGGTAGCAATTTCTATCTCCTTAGTGATTTTCCATTGTGGTTGAAACATAAACCACTTCAATGGCTCTACTCAATACTTGTTTACTGTCTCTGGAAGAATATTTTTTTTCCCAAACATTTCTTGAACCATGATGATCACCTAGAGAGCTCTGAATGCCATCCATCCTGAACATTGGATCAGGATACTACAGAAAAAAATTGGTTTTGCCATAGTTCTTTTTATGTACATTAGTTTCTCAATTACATGATTTATAAGATCTTTCAGGCTCAACTGCTGCATTTGAGAAGATGCATAAAGAGAGCAGGTCTAACACAGGGTGGCGTGTAAGCCTAAATTTCTTTGAGGAATGCTGTTCCAAAGCCCACTGAAATAAGTAGACTTTCTTTTGCACTGTCTTCAATGAGATTTGTGCCAGACTTAGGGGACATTTACAGATCTCAGAGTTTTGAATTACAATCATGGAAGTGTTAATGTGTAATGTATGATAAGAATAGAATGGTGGTTAGAAATCAATACTGGAGTTTATCTCATGAAAAAATAATAGAAATGTGCTACAGGATTTAGTGCAGAGTAAATTTAAAAAACCCCAGGACTAATGTTTTGCCGCGTTCTGAGAATTAAGAGGATTCTAACACTAATCAAGACCTTTCACACGCTCTTTTTTCCCCATGTTGTAAATGGATCGAAACTTTGAGAATGTAACTCAGATTATTCTGTTTGCATGAATATTTTACAATCTATAAACAAGACTTTTACTTTGTAAGCAACTTCTGTATGGAAAAAAAAATAATCAATTTCCCATAAAGAATTCACAGGAAGATCTGTATGTCCAAAATGTACTTTCTATTTATTTCACCTCGGAAGGTCATCTGACCAAATTCCTGTTCAAGAAGGAGGATAACTGAAAACATATGCTTGGTTATTCAATACTTTTTTAGCTTCTTGAATTTCAGTAATGAGGAGATAAGGTTGGCTCAACAACAGAACTGTTTCCCACATCTGTTTCTGTGTTAGCTTTTTCCCCTGACTTGTACCTAGAGTATTATGAAGCATCCAGCAGACATGGCTAAAGCCATTGAAGAAGGTCACAGTACAGTGCAGTATCACTTTGGGATGAAGCAGTTTCTCTTTACAGTCAGTTACAAGCACTGACCTGATATGCAGTGGAGGGGTCAGCATGGTGCCCTCTTGCAATCTTCCTTCTCATTCAAAAACCTTTGTTTCTGTTAGGAAGAAATTGTTTCTTGTTAAAATGTTCCAGTTGCCAAGTGTAGCCTTCTTGAATATTGCCACTTACCCACCAAGTGTTTGCAGAACACTTGTGAGCTTCCCAAAACATCCCTGAATTGATGGTGCTCTCTGGTGATTTCCAGGAAAATCCACACAACTATAGGAAGTCAGACAGATACCTTGGACTTACAAGGATGGTGTTTACCAACAGTTTTGAGATATGAATGCGCATTGCCAAACTGCTTTGAAAATAAAACCAAAACAGCATTTTCATTTTCTTTTGACTTAACAGTATTAGAGGTTTTTCTACTCAGCCTATTCAGATCTTTTGTGTTATCTGAGTTCAAATGGGATGAAGTGAGAAAAACATGCTCCTGTCCTATGTTTTTAGCATTACAGAATGATGGGTATTTTATACTGCTGAACCCAAAGCCAGGGTTTGGCTCAGGTATTTTATTGTAAAATCTCTACTTCCTCCTGCTGATTTTTCCCTATCACTGTATAACTCAGCTGAGCAGACTGTACTATTTACTTTTATCTTTTGAACTGGTTGTGCATGTAACCACTATTTGCCTTCTTTCAACCTTCATATTGCTTTTGGTACAAAAAAATGTTGGGATCCAATCAAAATGCTGCTTAGGAATTGTTGTATCTTATAGAAACTGTTTCTGCTACAGGTGAATTTCATTCCCGATCCTGCAGGTGAATTTAATCCCAAATCAATTCCGTATTCCCTGCAACCAACCGCACAGAATTCAAATCAGTGTAAAAGTCTTCTTGTAGATTTAATCTTGTTGTAGTGGAGCTATTATTTTTAGGTGCTGCATAGTGATCAGTGGTGAATATCTGAGAACTAATCTCTTATGGATGAGCAGTCTGAGCAACAATCACTTTTGCTTCGCCAAGTAAAGGTAAGTGCTATGAAGAAGCTTTATAATAGACTGTGAAATTGTTGTTCAATAGAAATTTTTCTTCAAAACTTCAAGTAGCACACTAGATGTTCTTGAAAGTATCTAATCCTGTGTCTTTTGAATGACAATACTAGTGCTACAACATAAAGAAGCTTATGGGCACTTCTCTGTAGGTAATGTGTACTCTGAAACAGCTGCAGAGAGTAACTGGATTGCGACTAGTTGCTTGAAACTCAAGTTATGCATTCAAAGATTGTACCAGATAGTGTATACTGCTTAGTGCAAACAAGAGGTAATCTTTATTTCAGTATTTCTTAAAAAAAGCCCAGATTTGGAAATTCTGATATTCTCTAATACT
Organism: Nestor notabilis; assembly: GCF_000696875.1. NCBI lineage: Eukaryota > Metazoa > Chordata > Aves > Psittaciformes > Psittacidae > Nestor > Nestor notabilis. The sequence goes on along the minus strand of NW_009914947.1, from coordinate 36,986 downwards.
GGGATTTGTGTCTGGAGTCCTCCATTTACATACTTTCTTTCAGAAGTTAGCACAAATTTTTCCATACCTCTTGGTTTCCATAAGTTTTTGACTATTGGCATAAACTTGGAAATAAGAAGAAACAACAGTGTTTTTTCTGAGTGTTACAGAGAGGAACAGAGCTTGGGAAAGGAAGCATAAATAGCCACTTACATGGTAAATCTAGTAGAAAAAAAATTGAAGGATTCCAGCCCTATAATCTTGTAATTAAAACCTTGGCAAGTTGTTGGAGATTTTCTTATTTTATTTTTCCATCATTTTAGCAATGCAAGAAGCAGAACATTTACTGACAAAAATGGCTTAATAATACAAATCTCATAGGGCACATTATTTTTAGACCAGTTTTTATTACTAAATCTATTAAAAAAAGAAACTCAAATATTTTGATACATTAGCCTTTAAATTAATACAGGAATATAAACATATAACTTTGTCTCAAACCATTTATGAAGAACAGTAAGCTTAGGAATAGCAGTGATGTTGGCCTTGAACCTCAGCTTCTGGCATCACCCTTTGGAATGAGGGTTCAGTTGAAATAAAACAGGCAAAGATTCCTTTAATGCTTATGTCCATGTAAACCCTTATTAGAGAAAGTCAAAATAAGAAGTATATGAAATGAAATTACTCTTTAGACAAGATTAATCAGAATAAAACTGGGCCCTTTATTAGTACTGTTATATGCCTGATCAAAGGATGATAGCTTACTAATTAGTGTATAAACATATTAAATACAAATCAGTTTCTCTTCCAGCTCTTACTCTTCAAGACGACAGGTCAAGACCAGAAAGAGATAAAAGGAAATTAGCTATAGAAACATAAAGCAATTTGGCCAGGGAATAAGTCAGCTGCCAAGCTGGCATAGGTTTCAATCTCCTGACTAGGTTCCCTTTTTTCCTTCTGTTTCTTGAGTTCATATAGGGTTTAGTTGCTGGATACAGTTATTGGAAAAAGCTTGATTCTCCCTGTTACTCTTAGAACATCAACATGGTATTCCTACTGTTTCCAGGATTGTATATCCCTTATTGCAGGCTGTATGGGCGTCTCTGGTGTTTGGATGCATGGGGAGATAGTCAAGCACATTGTTTCTGGCTTAAATTGCTCTCTTAGGCCTGGTAGATCTTCCAGGATAATTATCTACTCTTGGCTCTGCAGCACAGGCTCACTTATCAAAATCTCTTCGTGGACACTCAGACTCTTTTGGCTTGCTCTGATAACACCATACCTTGCTGATGGACAACCTCAGAAGTTGGAGATGGGTTGTTCTTTAGAAATTATGTCACTTCACTGATTAGGCTTGACTTCTCTTGCTCAGTCTGATTTGGAAAGACAACATGATGGTCCCTTATCTGCTTGGAAATTATAAGGAGGATAAGCTCTGCAGAACAGTGGGAACAAGTAAAATGTGAGTGGATCTTCAGTTTCTAGAGCAAGATAGTGTACAACACTTTCAACTCGCCCTGCACTTTGTGGTTGCTGCACAAAACAAAGTGACAGTGAGTCCCAGCGGTGGCATCAGGGGAACACATAAACAAATCAAATGTTCTTATTTCAGAGAGACATTCCAGCCAAATTAAGCGTTTGTAGCAGGGTCAGATAAAGACACAAAAAGTATTCCCTTTAAGGATAGAAATCCGGTTTCTTTCACAGTTCTTAATCTGTTATTGAAGTCATTGTATGAAGAAATTCATTTAAAAAGCCAGGATATTGTGTCATGTGAACCCATGGTCTCATTCTGCAGTCATTCTTGTGGTTTTGTCTCACTGTGAAGTGCTGAAAGTTGCTGTGGTTTGTCTGGTGAAGATCCAGGATTCTTCCACCCCTTGCAAGGTGTCCAGGCTGAAGTAAATTGTATGTCTACTCAGCTCAGTGAAGGGTACTCCATGATGGTGATTCCTCCCTCGAACAGTCAATCTCAGAGCATGTAGTATGTGATGTTGTCTTGATGGATACAGCAGGCTATAACAAAGCACTTTGGGAACTGAAGATATGTGAGGTGTCATTTTCTGGATGTCAAAGTAAGAGCAGCAGATGCCTCATTTGGTTCTCAAAATCACTTTGAGGAAAGATTTATTGTTGAACAATCCAGGCTGGGAGAAGAAAATTGTGAGCAATGCTTGATAAATTGCTTAAAAAAACCCTCAACAAAAACAGAAGGGGGGGGGGAGGGGAATTTTAAACAGTTCCAAAGAACTTTTAAACAGTTTCAAAGTGGAGGTTTTCCTTGATTTTTATTGTTTTGGCTGGGGTATTTTTTGCCTCTTTGAAATGGGTAAGTAACAGCATTGCAACTGACAACTTGACCTTCCAAGTAGGTAAAATTGACTTCTTTTTTATCATTAGGATGCTGTATTAAAAAAACCCCAAACGGGCCAATATGTGAACTTGCAGAGCTTTTGGTCTCTGTACATGCTATTCCCATCATAAAAACAGACAACCCATCTGCAAAAGTAGCAGCTGTGCTGTAAATTTACTTTGCTGTATCCCACAAAGTTTCTTAGTCAGGTCATCCAAACTATCTTTGTTAACAAATCTGTGACTCATTTTATGAACAGTCAACACATCGACTGTGAATTCCTGTCTACCTGGTGAAAAGAGCAAATTCTTTGCTCTAGTGCTGGGGTGAGCACCAATTGCTGTTATTCATTACTATTTATAAAATGGGCTAACTTGGAAGATAAATGGACAAATATTCTTCCCAACAAAAGCTGCTATTAAAACTACTGCTTTTGGTGGGAATATGTGCAAAAGGATTGGTGATTAATTTTGCAGGAATGCCTCTGTACTATTCTAAGTTTCTCCTCCACATGGGGTATTCTGAGCTTGTTGACCTAGTTAAATCCTAATGACCTTTTAGACAGCTGAAGAGTCACAAGTAGCCAGTCAATTGATACAAAAGGTCAAGAGATGCCATTAGAGCTGGAATTGGTTAGGAATGTCTTGATGTGCTTGTAGGAAAATGTTGGGTTTGTTAGTTTTTAATTTTTTTTTTATTTTTTTTTTTTTAACTCCAGCTTGACCTCTTAGGACCTTAGATGGAATTTATCACTGAAACACAAGAGAACATGGAATGGTCTGGACTGGAAGGGACCTGAAAAATAATCTAGTTCTAATCACCCTGCCATGGACGGGGACATGTTCCCCCAGTTCAGGTTGCTCCAAGCTCCATCCAGCCTGGCCTCGAACACTGCCAGGAATGGGGAAGCCACAGTTTCTCAGGGCAACCTGTTCCTGTGCGCCTTCACCCTCACAGTAAAATATTTCTTCCCAATATCTAATCTAAGTCTATTTTCTTTGAGTTTAAAGCCATTACCCTTTGTCCTGTCCCCAAAAGCCTTTGTAAAAAGTCTGTCTCCAGCGCTCCTGTAGGCCCACTTTTGGTACTAAGGTCTCCCCAGAGCCTTCTCTTCTTCAGGCTAAACAGCCCCGACTCTATCAGAAAGCAAATAACCTCAGGATTAGAGTATTTCTTTAAGAAAATGAATTGCAAATCCGTGCTTCAGACCAAGAATATGAACTTGTGTTTTCTATGTCCTAGAAAAGTGTTGCCTTTGCAGCTAAGATATGAATGTAAGTTTTGTCTGTCTTTTCTCGTTGAAATGTTCCATTTTTTAAATCGCAATAAACACTGAACGTAAGAAGGCTTTCCCTCAGGTGATAGTTTTAATATTCAACCTATACATTATTCTTCTACTGGCCTACTCTGTCTTGTCAAAAGCCCTTTCTAATTGTTTCTGTTTCATCCTAGCGTAGACTTGGATAGGGGAAAAACCCCCACCATTCATAGCAAAACCATCCACAGCTTGTTAGCTGGAAGGGTTTCAATGTCACAACCCCTAGTACTACATAATATTTCAGAAGAAAATGTATCAGCTGTAAGAAGGAAACATGGATTGAATTGGACAATGTGTTGCTTCAATAGTTTGTAACTTATTATAGGAAACATTATTGTGACTCCAGGCATCTCAGTAACATTCAGTGAATTCACCTGAAAGATGAGTAAGGAATATTAAGGAGAGAGAGAACAAAGCTTGGGACCCAATTCAGCTCAAATCTTGCATTTGGGAAATAGGTTGTAACTGTCTTGCATCTGTGGCTGAAGGGAGGATGGAAATAGGTGGACATCTATGAATGATAATTTAAATTTCTGCTAGCTTGACATAGATGACATAAAATCTAGTGCTATCTAGAAATCTCTGTTTCTGTCTGACTGCAGCAGTACAGAGCTTGCCACAAAACAACTTCTACTGTCTTTGAATCTGGCTGTAATGTTCAATGGTGTGGCTTTACAACTCTATTCTGAGGAGCACCAGGTTGAAACAAGGTTTAAGTTAACTACAGTGAAGGAAAGAATGTCTTTATCTTAGAGAATTTTAGTCAGAGTGCTAAAGATAAATAAAACAAAAAAAAAATTACTGACCCAGTTTTCCAGATGAAGAAAAAGAAAATAATGAGATTGAGTTTCTTGCTGGAATTCTCACAGAAATCCTGTGCCAGTGTGGTGAGCAGAGACTATTTGAAGTGGTGCAAGTTTCTTCACTGTAGGGTTTCCTTGTAGCACGTATCGAGAGCAGGTATTTAATAGACACAGCCCCAGCACTCTACTGCTCTAGCACCCATCTCTTTTGGTGCTGGCTGGAGACTTTTTACCTCCTTTTGTAACTTCTATTGCAGGGCTGTTAAGTTCATGTTGGATGGAAGTCCACACTTCCAAAATGTTCCTTTTCAATGGGGAAATTATAGTAGGAGTTATTTGGGAATATTTGAGGAGTAACAGGCTGCCCAAGCATTCTTCAGTCAGTAGGTTTGAGAAGTCATTGAAACTTCTGGTTTCAGTGGATACAGATTTTCACATTCTGCTTATGGTTTGATTATTCAAGTAGGACTTTCTCTGGTGTTTTGTCTGCATCCCCCTCTTCAAACTCCTCTCAGGAGGAGTCTCTCATCTCCCTGTTTCTCTGTTTGTTAGCTTTTCTCTTCTATACTGCAAAGTAAAAGAATCTTCACTGGAATCTATTTTGTTCCTTTGTGCTCAAATTAACAGATTGTCTTGCATAGTATTACTTACAACTTTGTAGTCTGGAAAAAAATCCCCACCTCTATTAGTTATGTTTTCTGTGATACACATATAAATAATCTCTTGCTTGCTATATTTACTAGTAGCTCTGAGTGGGAAGAACATTTAGGTAACTTTGAGATGAGAATGTGTCGGTTGTTGAGACAAAATATTGAGATAAAAAATAATTACCAATAATGTTGGTAAAATTGAGATCTCTGCCTTTTTTTTTTTTTTTTTCCCTCAACTATTTTCTGATTTTATTTTTTTCTTTCCTGGAACAAAGAGCAAATGTCTACGTTTTTGCACAAAGAATTTCAATGGAACTATTGACCTGCTCCAAGCAATTTTTTTCTGTTACTACTTTTTAATACTTACCCTTTAGCATGCCTCCTTCTGTACTTTGACATTTTAGCTTTAATCTGTGTGTAGTCACAAACATCACTTCTGTATTCAGATTAGAGTTTGCCCTAGTGCCCTTGAACAAGCTTGAAGAGGTGAAGTACGTCAGAGGAACATGGCAACAATGTCACTTAAGAACAGATGATGCAAAATACTTGTAATTGTTTTTATTTTTTATCTTGGATATTAAGTTCTAAACCAAAATTGCCTGCATATGAACCCAAAAGAGATTTAAACTAGAAAGAAATTCAATTCCTACAAATATCTTTTCATTGTAATTAGGCAGGAAGATATTTATGTAGTAAGCTGTAAATGTCAAGAGTCCATTGGGCTTTTCATTCCCCGGGGGGTTGTGCTGAACAATGAATAGTTATTTGAATTTCATTCTGATGTGCTAACTTACATCTTGATCCTCTTTAACAGACCTAACACTGCCAAATCCATCACTAAGCCATGTCCCTAAGCACCACCACTACACCTCCAGGGATGGTGACTCAACCACTTCCCTGGGCAGGCTATTCCAATGCTTAATAACACTTTTGGTGAAGAAATTTTTCCTAGTATCCAATTTAAACCTTCCCTGGTGCAATTTGAGGCCATTTCCTCTTTTCCTATCAGATGTAATAGATGCTAGCCTCCAAATAAGTTTAAAATAAAAGGGGTTTTGTACTTCCATGGGTTCAAGTTCTGTTCCAAAACACCACAAAACTGGATAAAGTGTGTTGCTGGTGAAAACACTGGATCCTAGAAATCCTAACAGCAATTTTGAAATTTCCAGCATGATTTGAAAATAAAAGATATTGGACTGAACATATCTAGATAAGATTTAATAAAGTAAAATCAACTTTAGCTTTTGATCTAAACTGGGATATATAACACTGAAATAGATTTTTGTTTAATAACTCGTTAGGTTACATGTACACTTAGCTGAAGACATACAAACAGTTCCACCAACTGCTGTAAGATTTCTTGAATGCTGGCATTTAAGTGGATTTAAGGCTTAAGCACTTTACTTAATTCTTTGTTATTTCATGTGCCAGGAGACTTTAATCTTCACTATAAACCACTATTCTCCTCTGTCCTGAGATTTAGTCCATATTCTTTACTGTGAAGCCAGTAGTGAAACTTCAGGGATTTTGTGGCATCTGAGTCAGTTTTTAGTGCTAATCTTTGCATGGGTAAGAAAGTTTTGCTTTCATTTTGTTCTTTTCTCTGTCATGGCTGTCTTTTTAGTCAGGAAAAAAAAATAATGCTGGTGTCAAGGGAATGTTTTCTGAAGAGGAAGATATGCTACATTGCCAGACAATGACCTGACACTGTGTTCAGATACAACATCAAACCCCACTTCTCAAAATCTCATATGCTTTATCCCAGACAATGAGATGTTTCACAGAAGGATGACCTTCATGGTGCTTTGTATATATACACTTAATGTAGGAGACCGATGTATGAAATATTGAGACCTCATAGCAGCCTTCCAATACCTGAAGGGGGCCTACAAGGATGTTGGTGGGGGGACTCTTCATTAGGGACTCTAGTGGTAGGACAAGGGGTAATGGCTTTAAACTTAAACAGGGGAACTTTAGGTTAGATATAAGGAAGAAGTTCTTCACAGTGAGGGTGGTGAGGCACTGGAATGGGTTGCCCAAGGAAGCTGTGAATGCTCCATCCCTGGCAGTGTTCAAGGCCAGATCGGACAGAGCCTTGGGTGACATAGGTTAGCGTGTGGTGTCCCTGCTCATGGCAGGGGGGGTGGGCCGGCCCCTGCTCATGGCAGGGGGGTTGGAACTAGATGATCTTAAGGTCCTTTCCAACCCAAACCATTCTATGATTCTATAAGTCAAAGTCTGCAGGAGATCCTTCAGAAAAACTCTGATAAGCACTTTGCAGCTCAAGTATAAAGACAGCAGACAAGCCCTGTTATACAGCTGCACCAGACTTTAATAATCAAAAAGTGGATCAAAGAAATGTTACTAACCAGACAATTTTCTAGAGGGTTCCCTCCTGCAGAGATCAGCTATGTACTGCCCAAGGAAATGGAGAGAAAAGATGTACTGTTAGACTGATAAATGCTTTTGTCATATTTAATTGGGATTATTCATTTAGCCCCTTCCACTTCCCCTGCAGAGGTCAATCACCAATGCACACACAAAAAGGGCCTAAAAAGCAATCTGAGCAGAAAATGCAAAATACCTTAGAACTGCAGCAGTTAAGGAGCAGTCTGATTTATCATCTGCATTCTCTCCACAGCACTTGAAGGACTTTCCTTTAAAATTACTTTAAAATAAAAACAGAGAGAGAACTTCTTATTCAAAATGTATAATTAAGGCCATATTCAGGATTTGTTTTGGCTTTTATTTGTTTTGGGTGGGGTTTTTTGCCCTCTTTCCTTGATCATTCAAAACCATTTGTTTCTTGAAGAAGGTTTTCTGCACTGAAACCCAATTTCTGCTGCACCACACTGCACATTGTTAAGAAAACATTTATTTCCCCCCAGAATGGGGAAAATTTGAAGATTTCAAGATTGAGGTTTGGTTTTGTTTGTATTTTTAATATATTGCAATGCTATGCCATACCCCTATTTTCACCCCTTACTATTACTGTCTGATATGTCACTTGTATCCTGAGCAGAGATTTTTTTTAGTTCAGATCTCTATGATGGTATCCAGGCCTTTCAGGTGTTTTTGTTTTGTTTTTTAGGGCAACAGACATAGATATCTAACAGTATTACTTCAGAGTATGATTGAGTGATGGGTCATGGTAAATACTGGTCACTATACACTCTTTTCCCTAACTTGGTATGATTGAGACTCATCGGTTCATATTAGCATCTGAAGTAGCTGTTCAGTTTGCCATTTTTCATTAAGCCTAGATTGAGATACACTTCTGCACTCAGCACTGTGTGGTGAATATATCCATCTCTCTGTATGTCCCAAAAGGTATCCATCTGCTCCCAGTGAGTCTTTTTTATGGTTAGTGTGAAACAGGGTATTTTCTCTATGCTGGAAACCTGTAATACCTTTGTATGCAGATCTTCTAGCACGTGCCTGTCACCTGTGTCTGGCCCTGGTTTTTCTCTAAGCCAGCTGTAGGAACTGTCCAGTCAATATTCTGCCACTACGCTTTTATGGCAGATGTTGGTGTGTCTTTGTATACAGCTATCTGGACAGATATGTTTAGATGCTTTTATCTATTTTACTATACTGGTATGATTGGGCTAATATCATCCAAATCTCTGGCTTTAAGTTTGATATGATAGCCCAGGCTCCACACATAGGAAGAGTTGTGGATTGTGATCCAGGACATGCAGGCATACAGGGGGATCTGTAGTGTCAGGCTTGATACATTGCTTTGACAGCCATGTTCCCTGTGCTGAGGCCTTGGAGAATGATATCATTAACACAACCCCTTCTCCAAATCTTACAGCATTTCCTGAAACCCGCTTCTGTCCATGATCCCCCACTAATCAACCCAAGTTGATAAGCAGCAATACCATTCATCATTCATTTCATGTTCCAGAACCTCTCCTGAGAAATGACATCAGCATAGATGTCACTGTGCGACTCTGCTATCTTGACTGCTGCTGTGATTTATTGCTTATTTTTTTGACTCTGGAGTAGTTGGACTCTGCTACTTGATTAGTAAAGAGAAGCTTCATAAATATAAAGTAATCTTTACAAAGTAGCACAAAAAAATATCTAACATTCCTGATATAAAGATATGTACCACCTGTACAAAGACAGGCTGAGAAAAATTGGGGCTGTTCAGCCTGCAGAAGAGAAGGCTGTGTGGAGACCTCATAGCAGCCTTCCAGTATCTGAAGGGGGCCTACAAGGGCGCTGGAAAGGGACTCTTCATCAGGGACTGTAGTGATAGGACAAGGAGTAATGGCTTCAAGCTTAAACAGGGGAAGTTCAGGTTAGATATAAGGAAGAAGTTCTTTACTGTGAGGATGATGAGGCACTGGAACAGGTTGCCCAAGGAAGTGGTAAATGCTCCATCCTTGGCAGTGTTCAAGGCCAGGCTGGTCAGAGCTTTGGGCAACATGGTCTAGTGTGAGGCATCACTGCCCATGGTAGGGATGTTAGATCTAGATAATCTTAAGGTTCTTTCAAACCCAAACCATTCTATGATAAGCTTGCTGCCAGCTTCTCTTCTGAGTGAAATAAAGGAAGTTTACCCCGTGGCCCACTGAGCTCATGTGCTTTGTGCATAGAACTTGATGTTCTGGACTACTGCCACTTCAGGGCTGAATCACATTGGTAGATTCCATGATTTGTTTCTTTCTATGAATGAGATAGCACTGCCAAGGGAAATTATTTCCCTGGAGTTGATGCTTAAGGAATACTTTTTAAGAGTATTCCCAACCAATGGATAATTTATTTCTTTTGCTGGTTTTCAATAAACTCTGCCAGTAAAATAGTGTGTTTCTTCCTTTTGATATTAAATGTCTCTTCAAGAGTTGCATTGTGTTATCATTTTCATTATGCTTCTTGGAGAGCTTAGGGTGTACTAGCTGAAATGCAAAAGTCATCCCTATGTAATAAGTTCTAAATATCCTCTCAAAGTTCTAGATGAAACAAATTAGCTAAAAGATAGGTACACACAGATCAGTTTCCGATAATGCAGTGTGTGGTCAAGCATACAGTGATAAAGCTTTCCTGATTTTTGTAGTAATTTTTTTTTTTTTCTGGATAGGGCAGCTTGTCTTTTATGTGACAGATATTTCCTAAGAAAGCTTTTTGCTATCTTATTTCAGGGAAAATGAACGATAAATTTTAATGCAGGTGCTGATGAATTCAGCCTCAAGAATACAGGTACTTTTCAGTTCAAGTAGGAAACTGATCTTGCCCACAGTTCAATGTCTAAGTTTTTTCAGAAGGGTTGTTAGGAGGACCATAGCATTGTGGCTTGGTAGCTGGTAGCATAGAGTGCTCTTGAGTAGACTTTTTGTGGACCTGCATGCAGAAGGATCTAATCTAATATATAGTAAAAAAAAAATGCGAGGGGCTCAACCCCATGACTTGCAAAATCCCTCAGAATCATACATCCTACCTGAGTTAAGAACTTCAAAAATAACCTTTGGATTATGCCTATTAGTGATGACTGACCTACCTTCAAGCTGGTAACCGAAGAAAAATGTGTCTTCTCATTCTTAGAATCACAGAATGGTTTGGGTTAGAAAGGACCTAAAGATCATCTAGTTCCAACCCCTGCCATGAGCAGGGACACCTCGTGTTAGACCATGTTGCCCAAGGGTCTGACCAACATGGCCTTGAGCACTGCCAGGGATGGAGCATTTGCCACTTCTTTGGGAAACCCATTCCAGTGCCTCACCACCCTCACAGTAAAGAACTTCTTCCTTGTCTCTAACCTGAACTTCTCCTGTTTAAGCTTGAAGCCACTACCCCTTGTCTTATCACTACAGTCCCTAATGAAGAGTCCCTCTCTAGCACCCCTGTAGGCCCCCTTCAGGTACTGGAAGGCTGCTCTGGGGTCTCCACACAGCCTTCCCTTCTGCAGGCTGAACAGCCCCAATTTTTTCAGCCTGTCTTCATATGGGAGGTGCTCCAGCCTCTTATCCTCCTCCTGGCCCATTATGGGCTTGTTTCAACAGTTCCATGTCCTTATGTTGAGAACTGCACTCAGTACTGCAAGTGGGGTCTCGCAACAGCAGAGTAAGGGAGCAGGATCACTTCAACCTGCTGGCCATGCTCCTGTTGATGCAGCCCAGGACATGGTTGGTTTCTGGGCTGTGAGCACACGCTGCTGGCTCATGTTCAGTTTCGCATCGACAAACACCTCAAAGTCCTTTAGTGAGATGCTTATGTCCTTCAATATACTTTTTCCTTTTAAATCGGAGTGTGTTTGCCAGTCACTTCACATCTCAATAGACAAAATGCTGGGGTTTGCTAAGCAAGCTGGAATTCTGTATTGACTTGCAAAGCTGTAGATATAATACTGTGATCTAGAATTCAAGCTTTGGGGTATTTGCCATTGTTCTTGAAGTCATAAGCTCCCTATCTCCAGGGGACAGAAAAGAACAAGTTTTTCTTCTGAGTCATTACATTTAATAATTGAACATCTACATGCTAAGTGGAGTTTTTTTTTCCTTGGAAGCAAAAGCAATTCCTGCAGGCAGTATATAAGGCTAAATAGGCAATGCGTCTCATTCGGCTTACTCTAATGGTTCTCTAACTGTGAATTTTCTCGGATGTTACAAATGCTAGTGGATTATGAATGTGGTTAAAACTGGAAAGTAGACAACATCAAGCAAAACCAGCAAGTCAATTTAAAAAGGTCTTATGAAATAAACCAATGTTCGGAAATGTTTTTTTCATGCAAAAATATATGAAAAAAAAAATCAAAGTAGATGATTCTGAATATCAAGTCAGAAAACAGAAATAAATTCTATCTGAGTTTTGAGATGGTTAAGCTGGGGAGCAGAGCGGGTTTTTTTAATTGGCTGTAGTTACTGATATAAAGAGGGAAGGAAAGTATCTCTTATTTTTGACTACTCTTATTCATGGGCCACATCTAAATGTAAAATTAGCCTATATCAGCCCGTATAGCAGCACATCTGTTTTTTTTTGTTTGGGTTGTGGTGTTTTTTGGTTGGTTAGGTTTTTAACTATTTTAGAAAGTGTCTTGTGAGAGCTGCTATAGAGGATTTTAAAAGCTGTAAGGAATTACACCCTTGCCTTGAACGTGTGCTCAAAACTTTACATGCGGTCCTGCACTGTCATCTCTGTCCAAATATCTTCTGATAGTAGGAAGTTTCCTACCATTTTCTAAGGCCGAGTCCTCAAAGCCTAAATTTAAGGCAAAAACATGGATCCAAACTGGAATCTTTTTGAGTGCAAAGAGGGTTTAAAGATCTAACTTTCTATTAGTTCTAATAGTTCTAAAAGTGAAACTATTGAGCTCTGAAGCCAGTGGGTCCTGGGAAGAACCAGATAGGCCCCCAGCAATGTTCCCAACCGAGGTAATATACGAATATGCCTGTGTGCTCTTAGAGGATGGAAATGATGTCTCCAAAAGTAAAAATTAAAACAAAACAAAAAAAAACCCCAACAAACTATGTAGCTACCCAAACAATAGAATTCCTTACCATATTCTTGTGTACCTATCGTGTTTAAGCCTTTACAAACTTCATTTTATGCCCATCATAGGAACAAGCAGCAATGTACATCTGTGCAAGTCCTCTGCCCTTTATGTGGTTTTAACTGTGCTGTGCAGAGGTTGTATTTCTGGTTTTGCTTGTAAAAGCTACATTTTTAGGATTTGCAATGCATCTTTCTTTCTCCCTGAATGAATGATGGGTTCAGACCACATCCACTCTGGTCTTGCCTGCTTTTCTGGAAATGTTCCTTCTTTTTCTTATACCTGGGTATGCTCAAGCACACAGCAGTGAAAAGGAGGAGTTATCCAAACCACTCGTGTCTAGAACTGGCTAACTGACAGCCATAGAATCTGATTTTATTTGAATGCCTCTCCAGTTTGAGTAAGATGCCCCATGATGCTGACAGTGTTTAGGACTGCATTATGAGTCTTGCCCCAAACTCTGTTTCACTCTGAGTTATGTGATCACCCATGTACCTGTACCTCCATATGTAAAAGGCAAATGTGGCAACGCTTCATCTCTTCAACAACCCCTAGTTAGATAACATTTCCTCAAAAAAAGCATAAGTCATTGATGTGTTGCTAACCCCTCTCCAAGGATCAGCTCAGGCCAGCCCTGGGTACGAACTGGCAGTGTTGTGACTGGTTACACTGGGCTGTGGGAGGGCTGTCTTGGCAGCTATCAGATTGGTAGATAAAGTGACCAGACCTCTTCCCAGTCCAGCATGACCAGGCACCGTTAACAAGATCAGTGCTGGCCTGGGACAGAGGCTTCCTACACAGTCTGCTGCCTCCTTCCCAAAGCAAAGGAAAACTAATTCTTTCCTTAGCAGCTCAGCTGAGCCTGCATCCCTCTGCAGTGCTATAAATCATTGCAGCAAGTGCTCCCTTGTGCAGAAGGATCTCTGTTCCTGAGTGTTGTAGTGCCCAGGGCAAGTGGGTGACTGTCCCTTGGGTATATGCCTGCTTTTTTCCTGGGAGCGGGAGAGCTGGCAAAGGATGAAGCACAGAAACTGAACCAAGCCAGACAGCTGATGTGAGAATGAACCACCCTTGAGGGATTGGGATCCCTGGTACAGCCTGACATTTTGCAGCGTGTCAATGTACAGGAGCAGGGGATGGAGATGTGATGCAACATGGGAACAGGAGGAGGAGCAGAGCTTTAACTGGGAGAAAAAAAGAAATATTTTTTGAGAGGAAGAGAGAGAAAATTAAATCAGCTTTCAGTGTGTATGTTACATTGATAGAACACCCAGGAGTACCCCCAGCCTGGACTGAGTAGGAAATGTCCCATTCATTATAGACCCTGAGCAGCTAATTATCAGAAGCAGCCCAGTCTCTACCTTGCTCTTGATCCACTCATTTCCCTTGCCTGTGTCTTGCAAACAACTCTGCAACTAGTCAGCAGACAAACATGAATCTTCTCTTCTGTGTCATGGGTTTGAGACCAGTGTCTAGCAGAGTCAGTAGAAAAACTCCCCTTCACTTCCATGGGCATTGGATCAGGCTTTAAACAAGTGGCATTTAAAAAAAATATCAGAGGAATTAAGAGTCTCTTTGCTTATTAGACATGCTGGCACATGTACTCTTCCCTCTATCTGCCATGCTTCAGGCAGCTATGTGTCTAGGAACAATATTTCTTCACATTCTCATGGCAGATACCATATGGTTTCAGAAAAATCCTCTGTCTATGACTCCACTGGGCTATGAGATTAAGCTTGCTCTAATATTACTGTTACAACCCATGTCACATTAACCTGTTTGTGTCTTTGCTGTGATTTGAGGCTTTGAGTAACCTGGTCTATTGGAAGGTGTCCCTGCCCATGGCAGGAGGGTTGGAACTAGATGATCTTTAAGGTCCCTTCTAACCCAAACCATTCAATGAGTTTACAATTTATTTTTTTTCTTTACAAATTCAACAGTGGGTTGATTTTAATTAGCTCGTGAATTTCAAAGTAGCTAGCCAAAAAGGTACAAATCCAATGGCTGAATGAATTCGTGGCAAAAGAAAATTGGTAGAAAATATCATGATGTAAATCATGCCACTCTAGAAAAAAGTCCCAACTCCTTCAAATTCTCATCTTTCCATCTTCCTTATCTGGTTCGGTTAGGTTTAACTTTGCATCATCAGAATCACTCTGTGCTTCATGGGACAATAGTAATTATTTAAATATGCGTACTAAGAAAATCAGGATAGCAAAGTCTGAATATGAGTATTCATACTAATTTGGTCACGGGTTTTGTATTTGGGACCTCTTTTCCACCCTTCTCTATGAGCAGGTTTTGTAACAGGCAGATGTAGGCAACTAGCTGTGAAACTTTATATGATAGTATCCTAGTTAAATCAAGCAGTGATTACGCTAATTCATCACTGCTGAAGAAATGAACCCAGACAATAGTCTGATTAAATAGGATTCTTACAGTGATTAAGAGCTTTTTTAATTCCTTTTTGGCTCTGATCTTATAAAAAAAAACCCAAAACAAACAAACAAAAAAAAGCAACAAAAAAATCCACCAAAACAAACAAAAATAAAACCCTCGCCATACAAAGCCAAATTTCTTCTTGGAGGAAATCTGTCTTAAGCACAAGCTGACTCAAGAGAGGCCTTTTCTCATGACTCCACATGAGCCACCTAAAAATTACTATGAATTATCTGAGCTGTTCCAAGCTGCTGCTGAGATGCGTCTGTCTTTGCTAAGTGACTTTGTCCCTCAAGCCTCAGTTCTCCATTGAGCTTTGTCTGAGTGCTTCAGTGCTGAGTGTGAGAGATTTGGGGCTCAGGCCTGTCTCTAGAAAAACCTAGAAGTCCAAACCTATGTGTTTTCCAGCACAAGTGTGGCAGTCCAGAGAGCATCTCAGTAGTTGCTTTTCTGTCACAGATCAACCAGAGTGTAGATCAATAAAATCATTTACCTTCAGATGAGCCATTCTGGGTAACAATAAAAAGAAGAAGGCAGTAATTGGGCTATGGCCACCCCTAAGGAAACCTGCAGCTTCTATAAATGCAACAGCAGCCCTACATGTCATGGAGTGTGCTATTTAGGGAGGAAAGAGCTTCATCAGGATTTCAGGCTGGTCATTTTTCTGGATAGCTGGGGTGCTACCAGAGGTGTAAAAAGCTGCTGGAGGAAGGCTTGATGTTTGCAGTGAAGAAGAGGGACTCCCAGCTGAGGCTTCCCCCACAAGGAGGCCAGAATGAAGGGATGAAGTGTTAGGGAATGAAAGGTTTTACTTGAACTTGTACATGAAGCGGTACAGTGGGAGAAGAAGGGCACAGACAGTTACCTGTGGAATGGAGGAGATGCTTTGATTTGATGCCAGCATGCTGGGATCTCCAGAGAAGTGTGGAGCTTGTTCCCTCTGCATTGCTGTGTCCATTCTGACTGATGAGGGCTCTTCTGAAGGAAAAAGTCTTTAGCAGCTCAGTGGTGAAGTCAATTGGTAGCAGCAACACGAGCCTGCCTCATAGTAACTCCCTGTCCCATCATGAGAGGTTTCTGAGGGAGACGGCAGCCATGGCAATGGCCACTGCAACCTTCCCAGGCTGCAGCAAGTCATCTGCTGAAGCTTTATAAGCACTAGAAACTCAAAGAGAAAAAATGTTCTTTCTTATTTTTCTGAGATGCCCAGGGAAGAAAGCTGTCTGGGGACCTGACTGGTCCTGAGTTGTATTTCAGTATATTTTGCTGTCAATGGAAAGGGAATCTTTTTCACTGGGACCTGTTGATACCTCATGATAGGATCTATGTAACCTGTACCGATAAAGAATCTCTATCACTCTTCTCTCTGGAGATGTTGCACGTGCTGGCTGCACTTGGTGTGAGAGTTCATTTTGCAGAGGAAAAGTCTTTCCTTTGTGAAGAGAACAGAATGCTTTGCCAGCAAGCACACATGATGATCTAGTTCATGATGTATGTTTGGGCCAGGCAGGGATTGAGTTTCATTTTAATGGATTATGCTGGCTTCAAAGATTTAGCAAAAGTCAGACCCAAAACAGGCATACTGGCTTTTTGATCCCATCACCAGCTTTCATGCTGTCCTTGCAATGCCTTCTTTCTGACAAAAGGTTTTCATTAAGTAAATAGTACTGTCAGGGAAAATTACATAGGCCTGAACCCACAAAAATCAGAAGAGAGATTATCTCAGATTAGTTCCTAATTCATGCGCTCCTTGAGACACATGCTGCTTGCACCAGGGGTTGCAATACTCTGACCATCTCTCTCTGCCTCAGCTACAAAGCTTTTTTCCTTTTATTTTATCCTTTCCTTTCATTCCCCCCACCCCCCAATCCATTTTTATCAACAGGGCTTTCTAGAGAGTAATTCGTTTGGGCTGCTGGCTCTCAAAGAGAGGTAAACAGAGGGAAGAAATTGCCCTCAGGCCAGCTAGCAGAGATTTTTCTCCATAAATCAGAAGGCTTTAGAAGACCTTTCCTACTGAGTTGATAGGCTTCTAAATGGAATCCAGTGGCCATTTATGAATAGACTTGTCTAGTGATTACACAGAGAGAAGGAGCTGTCATGTAGAAAGCCTCATTCACTTTGTCATTTTACTGGCTAGAATTTGCTCCATGGAATAACTTTGACCCTACTTGCAAAAACTAAATACTCCCTCTTCAGTAATGGATGCTAGCAGGGATTGTTACTACATTCAGAGCCTTTTATCTTCAAAACTATGCATTCTTATGATCAGTGATTAAAATCTTTAATTTCTGTTTTCAGTCAGTAAATCAAGTCTTCTAAAATTCTTCATAGTACACTGAATGTGCTATTGTAACACTTATTTCCTGCGTCTGGTGCTTCACATCTTGGAGGTCAGATAGTCATAGTAAACTCTTAAGGAGAGGCTTTTGTTGCTTTGGGGTTTTGGTTTGTTTTGTAGCTTTATTATTATTATTATTACTATTATTATTATTCAATAGAAATCAAAGTGTTTGTCAAAAGAACACAATGTATTTCCTAGACAGAGATTGGACAGGTGAGGGCAAAAATGGATGGTACAGTCTGTCCAGAAGGGATGCGATATAGAATGGCAAGGTATAGAAATAGTCTAATGGGCTGCTGGCCTGTGTAGCAAAACAGTGGTACCTCCTTGTGAGGCTCCTTTTGATTCTCAGTTTTACAGATTACACAGTAATAGCCAGTGATATTGAAACCTGTACCACCTTGTTTGCTTAGCTTCCAATAAAGACACAGTGGCAGATGTCACTTGTCTAAATCTATCCTTTTGCAGCAGACAAGAAAAACTAGGTGACTGAGTCAAAGGGTTGTTTTTAAGCAGCTCTACCTATAAAGAATCTATGAACATTACTACAGAAATAAAGCACCAGTTTATGAATGCTAATGAAATCACCAATAACACCCTTGCAACTTTTACAATGTGGTGGGGGGACGAAACACACCAACCAAGAAACCCCCTCTTATTCAGTCCTACACCTGATACACAGATAATAGCATAGATCGTAGGTCAAAAAACCCCAGCAGAACATTTAGTCTATAAGTCTAAAAATACAATGACCATCAATTTTTGTCCTGTTTCTACTTTATTGAGACCAGCAGACTCAATTTGGCATAAGCTTGTCTTAAAATACGTGGCCCTTAGAGGAGCATTTCAGAGACAAACAATCCAGCCTTAGCAGGTTTTACCAGTGTATTATTCGGATTTTTAAAATGTTTCAAATTTCATATTAAATTTCTATTTCAAAGTCGACTATTTCTACTACATCTGTATTTGAACTTCTATATTCAAAACACTACCATTTTAGCTGTTGAGCCAATCTCTTTTCAGGTTTCATCAACATAGGCCTAAAGAAATCTGAACTTTTATTTTGGCAGACAGTCTTGCAGTTGTCTTCCATTTAACCTCACTAGAAGAGGCACTGAGATTTCTGCCTCTTCCAGAGGTGGTTTTTATGCCTGCTTATGTCCCAATCAAAAAAAACTAGCTAATCTTGATGATATGATTAATATTAAATGAAGTGCTTATCTTCCCATCAATACCTCTACAAAAATTATTGATTTTTCTTTAAACATTCCTTTAAACTTTATGCCTATAGAGAAAGATAAATTTTTAATATCTACCCATCTGAATGTGTTATTTCTTTATTTCCTTTGTTGATTGTTTATTATCAGGAAAAATCAGTAAGTTTTGCCTTTGGCTTTCAGGAGACTGGATGTTTGCTTTGTACTTCAGGAGCAGAAATAACAAACAAAAACGAAGGTAGATGTAAATGGTCCTGGTTAGAAACATCAGGAGAACCATATAGGCACAGAGCTGTATCTCTCTGAATCATGGCTTTATATTAATTTCAGGTCAGCAACAACTGGAAGGCTTTGCTGCACGATAGCTGTTTGAATGCTAGGTGTTGAAATATGGTACTAGTCTCATTCCAGTGTCTGGTTTTGCCCCTGATTGACACAGATTATAAAATTCAAGGGACAATGTAGGGTGTATTTTTGCTACTGTCTTGGCTGTATTTGTTCTGTTTGAGACAAATGTTTTATACAAAAGCTGTAAAGTTAATATCACACTTCGTCAGGAGGACATCTTAAATGTGACCTATGAAATGAAAGAGAAAATACCTGTGCAGCTTAAAGGAGAAGCCAAACAATATGTTTAGCCATTCTGTGGGGAGGCTGATGAGGTTGTGCAAGGATCTGGTACACTGTCCATTCAACCCCTGGCTTTTCCTGAGAATTTGTCAGTATTTATGCTGTTTGGTGATATCTGAAACAATGTCAATCAGTAGGAACAACCTTGTAAGCCTGATCTACTAATTTGGATGAATTTTGGCTCAGTTGTAACTGATGCTAGCTTTACGTCAGACACTCAAGGTATTTTCATCAATCCTGTATTTTTCAGGGTTGTGATAGAAATGTGATAATTTCAATTGATCGATCTTTCATGCAGGGAAATAGGAGACGAGTACCTCTGTCCTCTATTTCCGGGGCTGAATCCCTAGCTCTCCATGGTCAGCCTGCCAAGAACTGGAGGGCTCTGAAAGCCATTATTTTTCTGTTCAGCACAGCTAATCTGTAGTGTGTTCTTTCATGTCACCTTATTTCACCTTAATTCTCAAAAAGGGACTTCTCTATCCCATATGTAATGTTCCCTTACTCTGTGTTCCTTCCGTCTAATACTACTATCCTTAATAGGTTTCTGAAAAAGCAAATTCTTGGGTACATTTTAAAGTGATTAAGTAGTGCCAAACCTAAACCAGTGCTTTAGAAAGACAAGCTTATGTTATTTGTCATCTAGGCAATCCTGGCCTAGCTGTGTTTAGACAGCATAGTAAATAACAAAAAACGTAATATGAGGAGTTATGCATAAGTCAGGAAATGGAAGAACCAGCAATTTCTCTCAAGCCAGGCACAATTTCCTTTTAGGTATATGTGTGTGTATATATCATGTATATATTTGGCAAAATTCTGTACAGTTAGGCAGGTTCTTTCTAAAAAGGCAGACCAGATCTTGTTTATCCGTGGCAGAAACAGAGCGTATCGGTACACTTACAAGAGCCTTGGCAAAGTGCAGAGGGCAGCTAGAGCCGAGAAGTGAGTTAGAAGAGCTAAATTCCATGAGCTTACAACTGTCAAATCTGTGATAAAAGTACTTAGTTCTGTGGGTTGCACAACTTAGCAGAAAGCTGTAAGCTGTCATTGTTTGGACAACAAGAAGTGAATGGCAATTTTTCTTAAGCTTGACAGTGCTGATAAAACATATCGGGGGCAAGAAAGGTTTCTGTGGGTGTGTGTATCTCTACCTGTGTTTTTACTTACATGCCTACATGTTACTTCAGAGCTTGTGAGAGATGCCAGTTTGACAACCTTAGTGCCAGAATGC
>NW_009914947.1:0-16496 GCF_000696875.1 Nestor notabilis | reverse complement strand
AACATGTCCAGTCCTGACAGCAGTGGTGGGTTTCAATGTGTCTTAAAGGGCTACTCTCCAGCTCAGTTTCTGCCCAAATGCAGTGTGACTTTCACAGGCTCTTTGCTCCCTTTCAGGCACTTAACTTTGCATCCAGTGTGCCAAAAGCTGCTGAGGATCTGGCTATTGACTCTGTCCATGAGGTCCATGAGTCCCACGGCCACTATCCTACTCATGCAGACAACTTTTGCCAGTCTTGGTGGTGGTTTCACTGATGTGAGCTTTCAGCCACTAAGAGCAAAGCTAAAAGGAGCAGATGTGTTTTATTAAAGCCACAGTGCAGCCAAAATAGCCTTCTGTGTGGTGGTTGTAAGGTAAAAGTGACTTAAAACTTGCCCACAACAACTCTTTCCAGAAATATATATCACTTTTCATTGTCAAATTTCAACTGCAGGGCACAAAGCTGCTGCTATTTCATAGACAATGTGCACCAAATTCATTTTCATAAAGAATACTAATTCCAACATTCACTTCCTCCATCCCCAAATGGCTTCGAGGCTCCATTTCTGTATGTTGTTAGTGGAAAAGGAGTAAACCAGTAAAAAACCACTTATAAAACATTTCCAGAATGCTGTTGCTTCTTGTAGATTGTGTCAGTAACTGGTAGAATATCCATAACAGTTGTATATAAAAGACAGTATTCAAGATTTCTTACAGAAAAACTGGAAAAGGGGTAGAAATCTTATAAATACATGGGTGCTTTTTCCTCAGTGGGTGTAAAAAGCAAAGCTTATTTCATCAATGCAAATTTCTTACCTGACGTCAGCAGAATTTTTTCTTTTATGAAATCAGCTTCTTTTTACAAACCCTAATCACATATGGAAAATTCTATTGCCTATAATATAATACCTGTAATTTTATTTAAACAATTACAAAATATGTTAATCTGATCATAAAGAAAGAGGTATTCCCAGAGCCACATAAAAGACTCTAAGGGGGCTAACACTAAACCTGAAGAATCCAACCTCCCACAATGCCTCCAAAGCACTCAACAGAAAGCCCTGCTATCAGCAATATATTTGGATTTAAAAGATTAATTCTTACTCACTGGGTATTATGCTACCTTCCTGCCATTCATTCATTATGGAACAGACAGAATCTCCTCATCTCATTAATACAATCACTGCCTTGGTTGTGCCATTATGGTGAGCAATGAACATGAAATATATGAAAAGGGGCTGGATTTGACACAAATCCAGACAGATTACAATCTAACTCATTTTGCAGAATAGAATCTCATATAGAAGTAAAAATTAAGATGAAACTAAATCA
The DNA here is from genome assembly GCF_000696875.1 of Nestor notabilis. Taxonomy (NCBI): domain Eukaryota; kingdom Metazoa; phylum Chordata; class Aves; order Psittaciformes; family Psittacidae; genus Nestor; species Nestor notabilis. Next base: position 15,185 of record NW_009914947.1, on the reverse strand, counting down.
TAAATCACTGTGAGCTTGTGCACTATAGATAAGTCTTTCCTTAGAAAAAGCAGTAAATCGTATAACTTGAGAATTTTGTTTTTCTGTAGACTTACATATATACATGTAAAAGTATTATATTAAAATATTTTAAACAGTAACAGTTTAAACCATAAACAGTATTATAAAAAAAGGTCATAGGCTAGATTCCTGTCCCCAGTAGATAATGCCAATCTCCCACTGATTTCACTGGGGATTCAATTCTCCCATTCATAAACCACTGAATTCTATAGCCGCAATCTGTGTTTAAACCTCTCCTGAGGCTATTTCAATATCTGCTGGTGTAAGAAGTACGTAACATCCTAATGAAGCATGTAACACCCTTTTCTGAATGCTCTAAGGAAGATGGATATTAGTATTGGGAGAGGGCAAGACAGAGCTGCTGGGAATGGGGACAGCTCATGGCAAGGGATGTACAGCACTTGACCTGAGCTGGTTCAGAGCACCTTCTTGTCCATTTTCCCAACTGAACCACCAGATCCAGAGAGTTGTCAATCCCTGCACATTATTTCCTGTATGTGGGGTCAGCCTTCCCCAGGGTACCACTGTCTGAATTCTTGCTATCAAAAGAAGAATAACCTTAGGGAACAACCAGCCAAGAACTGATTTTTATCCATGACAAACCTTCAATTAATGTGTTTTGTAATCCCAATACCACAGCAGTAAGCACCTGTAAAACATAATGCTATACAAGGTGATGGTGTGATGTACAACGCCCAAGGAGACTCAGACTAGCACAGCCATATGTCATACTGAGTACAAGTCCCTGCTTACATTACTACCTCATATCTGAGCTATTTGCTCAGGCCACAGGACATGAAGTTGGGTTTTGAAACCACAAAGTTTTGCCAATGTCTATGTATTGCCTGCATGTACAAATACATCTCTGTCAGTCAGAGACACCCAGCAATATACAACATGAGATAGCTCCAGAGGGCAGTAGGAAGAATTGTATGGTCTTGACAAAACCCTCCTGTAGCATGGAGGCTGGACCAGGAAAGTCACAGGAAGATCTGTTTTGGTACAGAAACTCTTGCAGAGCGTAGAGCTGGATTTTCCTGGCCATGCAGTTGTGGGTTCTATTTAAAGGCATCCTTTCCAAACACAATGTGCCTGTGCCTGGTAGTGGTTAGTTCAGAGATTTATTGGTTCCCACTTTCCTATTTGGAGAGTGACTATTTGATTTATTATACGACAAAGCTGGCAGCTAATTCTGGATATTAAAGGAGCTTTTCTGAGCTGGAGATATTTCAAAGTTATTTACATTTCTTCTTTAAAATTCAATGTCACTAGTTGAAACAGGAGAAATAAATGTTATGTTTGGCATGGCACAAGTGACTGTTAATATCTTCTAAATGACTCATGGGAAATTACAATGTGTTTGGGGGCAAGGGAAGCCACTCCTCCGGCAATCACTCCAGCTGGTTTTCCCATACCACCCGTGTTATTCCATCTACCCAGGCAGATGGGAAGGTTGTCCCACTGGACAGTATATCATCAAGATTAAGAGCACCTCCCAGCCTCACAGAAATGTTATGCATTAGGACAGCCAGGTATACTAAGGAAAGGGAATTTTTGTATCTTAAAGTTCAGCCCAAGTGAATGGCTGTAATATTGATCCCCTGTTGAGTGTTATAGCTCATGCTAAATCTTGTTGTGGCTCTAGTAGTATTAGCAATTTAAAAACAGCTCAGATATGGTTTTCCAAGCTGCAGCCATGCCAGTGTAGACTTGGCCCCTTCCATTTACCTTTATTTCTGAGATTCAGGACAATACAAGGAACCCAAGTGAATTTGCATGGTAACCCAACTCATGTTCCTTCTCACCCTGAATGATTTCTTTATTTTGAAACAAATAGGAAAGAGAGAGCACATATTAACATATATAGCCTACAAATTAAATTTGAGTCCAAGAGGAAACAGGTTCACATATTCTCATAGAATTAAAACTGTGATAAGAAAGCTTCTGAGCAATAGAAATTAGCTTTTCTAAGAGTACTGATTCAGGAATTGTTCAAACCATAGTTCAGGCTGACTTGAAATTTCAGAAATGAAAATAAAGCCAGATCACAGTGATAGATGTTTTAGAAAGGACTTGGGCTAGGATTTTCAACATTCATATTACATGTGTTCAGAAAAGCTCCTAAGGAATACTTCCAGTACTACAGCGGGGGAAAGGAAATAGGGGAAAAAGAAGAAACCACTGAAAACTTTATATAACTGCAGTATCTATCATCTTTGCATGTCCAGGTCTTGATAATTAACAAATAAAATCACTTGTGAAAACTAGAGAAACAGTGAATATCAGGAAAATCCCAGCAGAGCACTCTGTAAATAACATGTTTCTCAAAGTGGCTCATCAGATCCTCTGAAAAATCTCACTTCTGTATCAATACAAGGTTCAAAGACAGTGAACTAGAGAGAATCTTGACTAAGATATTATCATGTTGTCGGAAATGGCAGCCAGTGTGTGAGGGTAGGCTGGATGGGGCTTTCCACTGCTAATTAGGAGAAAGGAAGAGATAGTGGGCTGGCTGTCTTTCAGAATCCCACACACCACTTGCTGACACAAGAAAGGATGCTATTTTTCACACCCTATGCCAGACATATCAAAAAGGGAAGATATTTTAAGATCTTAATGAGGGGCTATAGTTTGATTTCCTCATTTGTATTTTTCTAAGGTAGAACAGAACAAGATTTCAGTAACTAATCCTTTTTCACCCCTGTTCAAAAAGAATTGTCATTCTGACACCAAGCAACTTGCAGATCTACATGAGATAAGCAAAATCTCTCTGTCTCTTCCCAGAATGATCGCAACCTCTTCAGGCTCTTCATCGCCTTACAGTCCAGGACAGCTCTAAACTGGGAGGATTTACTAGTTGCCTAGCCATAACCATGTTGAAAGTTACACTTTTCTGATCACAGAAGCTCTTCATAGCCACAAACAAGAAATTCCCTTACCTCATTTTTCTTGTGAGACACACAGCTGACTGAGGTGCCTGGTGAACCATAAGTTGTTTCCCAAGAACCTATAAGCATATTTACTCTGCTGAGCTATGTGATAACAAGTATCCATGTAGCCCATCTTAAACAGTGCCTGAAGCTCAGCTGCATAGGGAACAATAAGGCTGGGGGAAGAATGTTGATTAGAAAAGATACAGAAGTTCCCTCTATTGTTCTTCCAGTCCCTAGCATATTTCCAGCTCTGAGCCTTCCTGAGTAAGACGTGGATTTAATGTTTTTAATGATCCTTCATGGATTTTAATTCTGTGAACTTGTCCAGTCCCCCTCCACTCCACTGTTTACATCCTGTTGTTGTAGAATAAGAATAAACAAGTTGGTAGGAGCTCCCTGGGTCTCCTGCCTTGATTGCCGTACCTGAGAACTGAGGTTATCTGAAGAAACACACACAAAAAAGGAGATAAGTCTGACTGATGGAAGACTGGGTTCTCAGCTGAATCCCAACAAACCAATTTAAAGCTTGTAAGCACTGATGAGTCAATTAAGATACCATTTGATAGCTATAAGGGGAGCAAACTGTGATCCCACAAACATTTGCACACCAAGGAGAAATAAAATAGTACATCAGTACACATACTATACTGCATGACACCTGCCTAGGCTTTTTGCCTTCACCTCCCGTCTGTCAGATAGGGTCAAAATTCTCACTTGCCAGAGAATTGTAATGACAAATAAATATTAAACACATTAATGCACTCAACTACTAGACTAATGTATGGGTGAATAGAAATTAGTGTATGTTTTCCCTGAAGGAAACCAGTGGGTATAAAGTTGCCAGATATAGACTTCCAAGTGACTGCTATCTACCATGGAGACCAACGACCAGAGTGACTGAAATCAGCATTATCAGTTGCTTAAATACTTTTCTGCCTTCTATCATGACTGTGACTCATAATTAAATAACAAAATATTCCTTAAAATTTTCTGTAAAGGTTTGGCCAGGAGACGTCATGTTTGTGGAATTTACAGCATGTTTATGGGATAGTCCCATAAATGTTGGCAGCTCAGCAGGTTCTTACAACTGAAAAGTCCCATCAATTTCACTGTGGTATGAATTACCATGTAAAAATTATGCTCACTGGAACATTATTGTTAGTATTATTTCACAGAACTAGTGACCATTTCTACAGCCTTGCTCATCCACTTCATGCCCTTCTAATTGCTTTCTGAAAGAAGTCCTTGTCTGCACAACTGAGCAATAGATGAAGAAAGGCAGATTAGCTGCTTATTCATCTAATGATAGTATTCAGCAATCACGAATGACTTTACAGTAACAGCCTTGAGGACACCTTCCCAATCAAGTGACTTTTTTTGTTACAGAAGGGTGCAAATTTTGTCTTTTCAAAGATAAGTAATGGCCTGGCACTCCTGTAAGTGTGATGCATGCCCAAACCACAGAAGCAGCATGTACCCAGAAATTATCATGCTCTCACAGAGGGGATTTGTGTATACTTCTCTTAAAATTGTACTTCCATCTTGGAGATGTCCTCCAGAGGATATCAAACGTACAGTATGAGTCTTTTTATGCCTTTTATGGTGATTTTCAAGAGTAATTTGTGCACATTAGCATTAAACTTGCTATAAAAATGTACTTAGAGTACATCATAAACTGGTAGGAAAGTTTGAAGAATTTTTATTCTTTTATGGTTCTTACGTGACACAAAGAGGTAGTGAAGGGAAAATAATATAAGGGTCAAGAGACCTAGGATTTGTTTTATTTCAGAGACTTGAACACATCCAAGGAGGAGCTACTGATGGCAGCAGTATCAAATTGAATAGAAAAAAAATAAAAGCAGCCATAAATCAGCAGCAAGGTCATAGCAATAGATCACAAAATATGTCACTCCAGCACAGGCAGGATTGAATTCTAGCATGGCCATGGGTAGCTTGTGATACTGTTGCTTTTTCTTGGTGTGGAGTGACACATTTGGGTATCAGTGGTGTTGACAGTAGTACACACAGCACCAGCAACCTTGTACACCTTGAAGGTATGATATCTCTGTCTTTCTCCTTCCCTCCTTGTTTCTTTTCTTCCAGCTGGCTCATCATGCATTACTGGTGTAGGAATAAAGGCAGGCACACATGCATAGGCCTGCTTAGAATGAATGTGTCTCTTGTTTCTTTTCTTTTTTCTTCTTTACCTTATTTATTTTGTTCTTCCTATCTTTCTTTTTCTTCCTTCTCTCCCTCCTTTCCTTTCTTTTTCAAAAACAAAGTAAGCATCAAAACCCAACCATTGTAACTGGATTTAGTCCAACTGAACCTAAGATCCATGTAACATCCCACTATTTCTCTGTGGAACTTCACTTGAGTCCACCTTTTTGCCTTTGTGGGACCACCTGAAGCCTCTGGCCTATGGTACTTGAGATCTTTTTGTAGCCTCTGAGCTACAGACTTTCCTTCCTATTTCTTCTATTTTGATGTCATGTATTTTGACGAGAGTTCTAAGTCTACTTAACCTGTCTAGCTTTTTGTATGCAAGTTATTGATTCAAGCCCTGTGTTAAACCGTGAAAAAATATTAGACAATTAGTGGGCAGAGTGTCCTTTCTAAAAGCCACTCTCTTCAAAGGTCTTATAGGGGTAAGATCTTATTCTCTTTTCTGCATGGACCTGTCTTTCTCAATCTGTAGCTGACAAGGAGGAAAAAAATGTATATTGAAAATACATATTCCCATTTTTACCACTGAAAAGAAATACAACAGTGTCATGAGGAAAAGAGGTAGAGCTCTGTACAGGCTACTAGACAACAGTCTGTGGGAGAGACTAAGGAGACTCATCTGACCTTGACCCACCATGGAAGATCCAGCTGTTGCCAGCCATTATTTCCCCCAGCTCCCCAGTGTATATCATGGGGAGTTACAAAGGAGAATTTTCCTGGCTTCTTGACTTCTCCTTGGTTCCACTCCAGTGAGAAGGATCATATTCATATTAATCTCCTTAGGCTTGGTTGTCACGTCTAGGGCTTCCTCTATGTCTTAAAGGTGCTCCGTGGTGTGTGTTTGTTTAAACAATCTCCTCAATTTCCCTGATGAGGGACAGCTCCTTCCCTAAGTACACTGCATGGATGCAGTGTGTCTGTAAATGTATTTTGTCTCCTTTACAGAACAATGCTGGTACTATGCTAGTATAAGTGTCATCATATGACTTCTGACCACATCTGAACTGGTTTCATACAAATCTCTGTATGTAGCATTGACAGAACTTCACACCATCTTTCCATAATGTCCAATGCTTAGCAAATAACCATTTTCATCTCAGCTGGTCAGAGAGAGCAGAGTGCAGCTGAGAAACTAGATAGGACCCTAACCTGCCTGCAAGGTGTTCAGGACAGACTTCTATCTGGGACCTCAAGAATGACTGAGTGCACATCACAGTGCTCAAAGTTCAACAAAGCATTGCTGAAAAGGGTTTCAACTCATTTGACTTTGTGGTAGAGGGGTTATGAGCATTTGCATGGTTTATTACAGGTGGGGGGTGGGTTAAGAAGCCATAGATTCCATGCTGCAATGCTGTATCTGGCTTAAAAGCATACACAGGCTTACCATACGCTAATTTCTTGAATGGGAATGCAAATTTGATGTGATGGCAGGGGTGGTGTAAGAATGTAATCTAACTCAGCCATACCTGGAGTGCCTTAGCTGCTGGCATGGCAGTATGGAAATGCTCCCTACCCTACGAGGGGAACAGAGAGAGACTGGACTGTGCCAGGAGACATTGCTTGCTGGGTGAGAAGACACTGAGAGAGCTGAAGGGGAGATAAGACAATCTGCATGAAATAGACAATGATCTGAGAGAAAAATGAGATTGTCACAATAAATTCTTTAAATCTGTGTTTTCATGAAGAATTAAATAGTTTACAGTGGTGACATTGTATTATTTTCCCTGGGTATCTGAGTTAACACCTCACTGAAACAAATGGGGCAGTTCACTCAAGAGTTATTGTCTAGCTCTCTGCAGACAGGCAAAAAACCTTAAAACTTTTATCTTCAGCTCACACTGAAAGGCTTGTCTTCACCATGGTTACCCTCTAGGCAGTTTATTTTTTTTTTTAAGGAAAGCCAGTGGAAAAAACAGAGTTTCAAAAGATTGAGGTTGAATAAGCACTGCCCATCATTGTATGCTCCTCACTAGACCATGCCTTGCCTATATGTACCAGCGGATAGCAGACAGAAGATTTGTTTTTCCTGATAGGTGGAAAATCAGGTAAATGGCTGAACTAAATGTCAGAGTACAATTTTTCATGGCAGCCTAGAACTTCAATAAAATCTTCACATCCATCCCCAGAGGTACAGAACAATACAATCACGAATGATTGATGTTCAGCCTGCTACAATACTCGGGCTCTGTGCCAGCCTTCAAAGTAGGTTAAATAAAACAACCACATTTCAAGAGGAGTCAGGTCAGTGGTTTTTGTTCACTCATTGTGGAGTTGTCATTGTTTTTGAATTAAGCAGGTGAGGCAGCCGGTGGAAGCCATTGCATGTCAAGTATATGCCTAAAGCTCTGCATGTGCTTCAGAAATTTACCTTAATAATCATGGAGTATAATGATTCAGTGTCCTTAAGAAATGTAGTCATTAGATTGTAAATACATGCATGCATGCGTACATAACATGACATCAGAAACACTCTCGACTTTCGTGTACTACTGAGATGAGCTTGCTATGCCAGAAGGAAAACTTGATAGGAATTAAAAAAGAAGTTTGTGGTGATGTTGAGTTTTGGGGTGTTTTGTTTAAATGACCTGGTCTTATTTGCTGTGAAAGCCAGAGAACATGTCAGTTGCATTTTCTGTGGCAGAAACTTCCCTGCAGAGGCTAAATACAGACTAGCGTGATCAGATAGCTAGTGAAGACTACCTACCAGTGAGGTAAGTGGAGACTTCTCTGTTACTCCTGCTTTGTTGAGCTGACATTAAAACTCCAAATGCAAGGCAGCTTGCAACCCAGACTGCCTGGTTCAGAAAGATGTAATCAGGGTAAACCAGGCACAGATAGCCGTTTCAAGAAAGACCAGGAAAACAGGGATTTTTTTTTTCTTAGGGAACTATAAAAGTTTGACTTGTTTAGCTGAGCAAAGTGGAGAATGAGGAGAGTTAGGTGGTTATTGCCAGTAAGTGCATTAGAAATTGAAGTGAATACTAAGGAAAAGAAATAGTAAAGCTAAGAAAAACTGTAACACGAGATGAGTGTGGGGGAAGCGATGTGCAGGAATAAGCTGTGCATGAATGTATGTAGGAAGTTAGAAAAAAATGTTTTCCACTGACCAGCAACACGTTTTTCTGAAGGAACCTTTCAACTAGATCAAAAACCTGCACACCACTCATGAATTTTGGACTGAGATCCTATGCAATGGCTTCTTGGAGTCAGCAGAAGACTAACTCTTCTAAGTAGATGAGAAAACTAAAGCCATAAATTATACTTTGTCTGGAAATCAAGATCTTCTAATGAACCAAGTGCTATGCTGCAGCAGTTTCATAATTCATGACTCAAAACCACCATGTTTTGATCTTCCTATAAAGGCACTATGCAAATAAATGTGGATCTAGGTACATCTGTTTGTTGCAGAGATACAGTGTTTGTATTAGAGGTGTAGGAAGGAAACTGCAGCATTTTAACTAGACTCCTAGAAGTAGTGGAAAGTTTGGTATAACAAAATGTTGATTTATGTATTTTGATTTTTGTATGATCTGGTCACTTGTGAAAATGGTTGAACAATTGTTTTTTCTCTTTGAACATATTCTATAGACATGGTTTCTGTGGTCATGGTTTTTTCAGTGGTCATATTTCTCAGTCTTTTTTTTCCCTAGGTTTTCATAGAAAAAAGAATGAACCAGGTAACACTTGAAATTTTAAAAAGCAGAAAACACTTGCCATCAAGCAGAGATTTTATTTATTTTTCATGAAAATTTCTATGCTATTTAAAGTCAGGTATCTATGAAAGGGCAGGATCAAAGGATGTTTTGTATCACTTTCAAGTCATCCTTGGGAGAAACAGTTGTTGCTAGAGGTTTCCTACCTGTCACCTGTGAGTTTTCATAATTTGATATATAAGGTTCAAGGGAGCTCTGACCCAGTTCAGAACACACATATGTGCTGTGCCTGTCCTAAAAAGGTAGGGAAAAATGTGAATGTATATACTACGTTAACACAGACAGCATCTGCTGTATTCATCCATCATTGCACATAGAGTTATAAACTACAACAGCTGGGCTTGCCTTTAAACAAAAGCTATGTTTATTCCTTTCTTTGTATCACTCAATTATGAAAGCTTCCTTGTTTTCATTTTTTTCCTCTGTCCTTTTTGTCCTTTTCTGCCTGCCTCTGTCCATATAATTTCTCCTTGAAATGAACAGCCTAGCATGTTCCTTGCCTCTTAAGAATACAACATGCAACAAGATGAAGTGCCGTGAAAGTACCTAATACAGGAGTGTATTCTGACAGCATCCTTCATCTGCAGAGTACAGACCTGTCGTGGTTCAAGCCCAGCCGGCAACTTGGAACCACGCAGCCGCTCGCTCACTCCCCCCGCCACTTCCTTCCTCCCCGCGCTCCTGGAGGGATGGGGAGGAGAATCAGAGGAATGTAACTCCCATGGGTTGAGATAACAGCTCTCCAGTAACTAAGGTATAATACAAACCACTACTGCTACCAATAATAATGATAAGAGGAATAACAAGGGAAAAGGACACAACCGCTCACCACCCGCCGACCGATACCCAGCCCGACCCGAGCAGCGATCTGGGCCTTCCGGGTAACTCTCCCCAGTTTCTATACTGGGCATGACGTGCTGTGGTATGGAATACCCCTTTGGCCAGTTTGGGTCAGGTGTCCTGTCTCTGCTTCCTCCTGGCTTCCCCTCCTCCCTGGCAGAGCATGAGACTGAGAAAGTCCTTGGTCAGAGTAAACATTACTGAGCAACAACTAAAACCATCGGTGTTATCAGCGTTGTTCCCAGACTGAAAGTCAAACCCACAGCACTGCACCAGCTACTGAGAAGGAGAAAAAATGACTGCTGTAGCTGAACCCAGGACAAGACCCTACAGGGATTATTTGATAAGGTGCTTTTTTAAGAATAATTTAAGATTTAGGCAATAATTGAAGATCAAGCCATCTTGAATTTCTTGATTACATGAAAGGATAAGCTTCAAGGAAATCTGAAATCATACAGGGAAATGAAAACGAACAACTGGAAGGATAGGGGGAATTATCTTTCCTGGTCAGTGCTTGACAATGCCAATCTGTTTAAACCTCTTTTCAGGATAGTGAAACCATAGGGTCATTTGACTTGTGATGATTAGGATGATTTATAAAGAGCTCTGTGGTAGATGGGCCTTTGATGTGAATCATTGCAGTCTTGGGAAATAGATTATGCCAATAAAGAATATCTCCCAGGAAAGGATACTGGTGTAATACTGTTTTATTCTTCTTCCCATGGAACCAGGAAGGGCTCCCAGAGACATTTGGACCTTTATGCTACTGTAGTCGAATTGGAAAACATGTTATCTATCAACTGGGTGTTTTAATCAATTACTACCTCTCCTTCAGCCATCACTGACAATTCAATGGACAGATCAGAGGCAGTAGTTCTTCAGCTCATTTTCAGGATTGAACTTCTATACAATTAATAATGTTCTTTTTCTCCCTAGTTACTCTAATTCATTGGCGCATACCTACCTACATGAAGTAAACTTTGGGTTGCTATAAAAGGATCTGTAAAAGCCTGCATCTAGGAATAATTTAATGTACTGCAGTAATGTTTTTGGAAACAGTGTCAAATATTATGGAATATTTACTCATGGAGAGAAAGCCAGGAAAGAAGTCAAACAGTATTCTGTCAGGTCAGTCAGGCTGTTCCAGAAATAGGAAAGAAATTGTCCTGTATTATAAATGCACAACTGTGCTCTTTGAAAATGAAGGGGGGGAAATATCTAAGAAAGGTTATTTAATCATACCTTTCGGTTATTATAAATGTCCTACACCATCTGGCTCTAACGCACAAATTCTTTATCATCAAATCCCTTGGGAAGATCAGGTTTTCTGTGCTGAAGGTAGATTAATAGTTGCAGGAGTAATTGAGTAAGTTCTGGCTTAGCTTTCTAATTTCCTTCCCAAATCACACAATAGGAGCTTGACAAAGAAATTGAAGGTCCTGTAATATATTTTTTTAATTCAGTTGATTTAAAAGAGTGAGAGTTATATCAATTCTCTTTACAGGTTACTTTGTCATCAGTTTAGCAGTTGCTATGATATTGGAACATTCCCATGTATGAAAATAGGGGAGGTGTGTTGTAAGTAAACTACGGATAAGCTTGAAATGTACTGATAAAGGTGTTCCAGTTCAAACAGAAATTAATTCCAATATTTTATGCTGTGCCATATAGGAGCTAAACTGGGTGATCACAGCATGCTTTTTGTTATAAATTCATACTAGAATTTGTAAATACAGTAGAAATAGTGAGCATCTTAATCTATAATTTTTCTTTTTTCTTTTTTTTTCACTCATGTAAGTAGATGTTTGTTACAGGTAAGATTTAAGTGGGGACAAGTATTTGTAGAAAGCCCAATTTTCCAATCAGTAGTGTGATATTTCACCACACCTGCACACAGAATACACCTCTTTCAAAGCTGCTGCCTGTATCTATAATCATATTTAGGAGTTAGTGTTACATTCCCATACTCATTGAGTCCTCCTCATCATTTCATTCTCAGAGACCTGGTGGTGGAAGGCTGGGTGCTCCTTTGGCTGCTTCCCTGCCTACCAGCCTCCCAGCTTCCTTTCGCACTTTTCTCTCCAAATACTAGCTCTTCTTACCACCCTCCATATCTAGCCATTTTACATAACCCTAGTCTGACTTCCTACTTCGATCTATCCCTGATGAGTGCTAATTACCTATGGAAGTGTTATCAGCTGCTCATGGGTGACGGAAACTGTGCAGTCTCAAGTGACTCATTTTGGATTATTTGCACTCTGCACAATCTGTGATTTAAGAATCAAGGCCCAGTCTTTAATTTTGGCACATTAATAAGGTTATTTTTTCTCCCATGAAAAATTGTATGACAGGAGCAGGAGAAACAACTGGGGAAAGCGAGGAAGAGATATGGATTTTTTCCAGATATCAAGTGAGGATTATTTTTTATTAAATGTCTGGGTTTAAGATATTTGTTTCTGTTGCTGCAGTTTTGAGAACCCCTCCATATTTCCAGGAGTTTGCTTGACTCGGAACAGCTGAAAAACAGTGCTGGCATCATATAGGTTTTGATCCACTCCTTTAACTAGTGAGGCTGACCTCTCCACATGAAATGCTGAAGGAATGTGCTCTTGCTCATGGTGAATGACTAACAAGTGGATTAAAGAATGATGTTGCCTCTCCCTCTTTCACTTCCTGTTTATGAAATATTGTATAAATAAATACACAAAATTATCCTTTTTACAAACCTTTTCTTTCTGAACATTCAGTGGGGAAGTCAAACTCATTGCTAACTTTCACAGAAAGATTGAGATTGAGTAATGTGAACAGAGTTTAAGAAAATACACTGAGTTGCATTTCTTTTGTTTCCATTGACCTTCACTAGCATTTCTGTGGGTAAAAGCGAGGAAACTGAGATTCTTTTAAATGAAATTAATGGATTTGTCTTCTCTTCTATGGAGACTTTTGTTTGTTTGGATGTAGAGAAAAATAAGCGTAATAGGAATGTTCTTTTATTTCCAAGTTGAAAGCTAATAGCCTGTGCCACTGTTGCAGAGATATGTAAGGTTAAGCAAACAAATCATGCCGTTATCCAACAAAATATTCTCAGAGTAGAACAGCTGGGTTTGAACACTGGACTTGCCAAATGTCAACAAAACCCAGACAGGTGACCTGAAACAGTCTCATTCAAACAACTCTTTTTAAAGAGTTCTGTCAGTTTGTGTCAGGTATATATTTACCAGCTTATGCCAGCAAATGCAGATTTCTAGGTTTTCAGATTAACAGAGGCAGTATTTATCTCATTTGTGGTTTCAAGACAGTAACTATGGCATTAAAAAAATCAAGTGATGAATTTCTGCATTATAGAGCTAGTAAAAAGAAATGTCTCTGATTTTAGTCTTTGCCTTTGTCCTTACCATAACCCTGCTGATTCTGCCATCCCAGTACACAAGTTTTGCCCCTGATTTTTGCTATCAGCAAAAACATATATCAAACTTATCACCCTGTTAGTTCAGTCAAGTAGAAAATCAAGCTGATTGCATGATTTTGTGTCATTTGTTATGTTCTGCCAGTTTACTGCAATGTATTGGCACCAGGTGCAAGTGAGGCATCCTGTAGATCACTTAGCAAAAATGATGAGCTACCAAAAGTAACTCAATGCAGAAGGCAAACCAGGCAGCAGATTTGCCTGTGCTGGCAGACCCAGCTGCTCCAGACAGAGAGAGAAAGAGGCAAAGGTCTCTTCCCAGGCAAATAGCCCCCTCCTAGTCTCCCTTCTTTTCGCACACCTGATCTCCATCAAATCCCTGATGGCTCATCCTGGTTTTTCTCAAGTATCCAAGATGACTAAAGCTCACCTTGAGGAATTCAGTGATAGATCTCTATATAAGAACAAAGTGAATATTTACTTATAATCTGCAGTGGACTTACATAATGCATCTTTGCCTCTGCCAAGTGTCTTCCCCCAGGATTAATACTATTATTGATTTCATTTAAGGAATTAATTATTTCTACTTCTTTTTTGGTAACAGTTTACAGTGAATTTGATGTCTCTTTCTCGCTCCAGTAACAGTCATTAAGTAGGACAGTACTTCTTAGCTGTTGAATATTCTGCTGTCAGCTCAGCCACATTTTAGGACATCTGCCAGAAGAGTTCACAGACTTATAGTTAAGCAGATGCTTAAGTGTTTTCTTGGATGAGAACTGATGATTAGAATTTCAAAGGACTGATGCATTAAGGCCCTAATACATCACTGGATGGAAGACCTAATGGAACAACAGTTATTACTTCCTGGATAAGATTCCTTGCCATTAACAGGCTTTTTTCTCCCCATACTTTAAGTTGTTGTGAAATAATTAAACTTTAATCAATGACAGCGATGTTAAAAAACTATTAATAGATATGTAACAGATGACTGAATGGGATAAATTAATACTTAGAAGAATAACCCTAAATTTTGTCTATGAATAATGAAATTATTTAATTTACCTTTGTCCTGGGTTACCTTTAACAAGTATCTAAACTAGCATTTGGATCAGTATACAGATGGACAGCAAAAATGCTAACTAGCAATCTGCCTTATAAGCAGATGGTATTGGTGTTTGTGGACCACCACCACGTTATGCAAGTCCTTTCTGCTATAACAGGGGATCAACTGTGATAAATCTCCAGCTTCTAAATTCAAACTTTAAAGAGGTCAGAGATAGTCTAACTTGTCATTTCACTCTGAAGGATTAGAAACAGAGAATGGGGGACAGATGGATGCAGTCTGTCAAATACAGGATCTAATAAAAACTAATCCCACATTTGGGAAATAATCACAGCTGGGTTTGTGGTTTCCGGGTTGAAAAATTCACCCAAATTCCTTCAGGCTCTCCCCTTTCTCTTAATCCCTGAAACTCCTGGCTCTCTTCTGGAGAGATCAAAAAGCCCTATATTTGGTTGTTACCTTGAACACTGGTGTTAGCAAGCCGCAAGACAAGCCTCTTCAAGCCACAGTTGCTCCTTTCTTAAGGCCCCCAAGAATACCCAGTGTGCTGCCAACTGCAGAGAACCGATCCCCTTATTGTGCTGATGGCAAACAGTTGGCACCAACAGAGATTCATGCTGGCATCAGCCACTGCAAGATTTTTAACCATATATTTGGACTAGGCTTCACAAAGGTCCACAGTTACCAATTTATGGGCATGGAGACACTGTTTTTTATCCGTATAGGGATATATAAGAAGACATATTAGCAGAAAACAGAAATGCAGGATATAAGCATGACCTCTTTTAGAGTCCTAAATATTTTTAGGAGAGAAGACATTAGCATATTCAGTTGTCAATATAGACTATTCCTCCTTGTCTCTAAATTGGAGAGACACCAATTTGACAGATAGACCACTCAGTGGGTAAAGAAGTGGCTGGATAGCCGCAGACAAAGAGTTGTGG
>NW_009914946.1:7923-27154 GCF_000696875.1 Nestor notabilis | reverse complement strand
AGTTGGTGCTGTGGAACTTCAGGAGGTTCTCAGAAGCCCACCTCCCAGCCTGTCCAGGTCCATCTGGATCACAGTACTTCCTGATGAAGCTGGGCTAGTAGCTTTATTGCCAGTCACGCATTCCCATGCTGCTGGAGTTTTCTGCTTTCATAAGTGTATAGAAGTTCCTGTAGCAGAGAACTGTATGGTCACAAGTAGTTGGAGGGTGAGTAACGGTCTGCAGTCCTATTAAATCTCTATTTCTAGGAAGGAGGATGGGAAGGAACTGGGTGTATTCCTAAAGCCTCTCAGCTGGTTCTGAAGATAAGGAGTAATAAGATTTAAGCTCTTCTCATAGGCCTTCTGCTGTTACATTTGCAACTCAGCAATGATCTGTTGTGGGGAGATACCAGTAGGAATCATATTCCTGAAATCCTAGTGTGTTCAGCTCAAAGGGGGTTTTGTCTGGTCTATGACATGATGGTTGCTCCAGATAAACTGAAGAATTGAAACAAAGATACTTTAGAGCAGCCTTTTCAGTGTGATCGTAGGGGCTGATTCCCCCACAGCAGCTTGCGTGACTTCAACAGCACCTTTTTGTCCATTCAGGTGTTTGATTGCAATGGTCTTGCCTCATACTGGCAGAAATCAAAAGGCCCAATTTAAAGGTCTCTGATTTATGGTTGTCTGTAGCTGTGCCTCTCCACAGGGAAGCATTTGTGTGCTGTCCAAATCCATCCCACCCATTACCAGAGGGTAAATGTACATCTCGGATGGCAGAGTGGGGGCTGTGTGTGTGCTCGTCACCCAGGGGTGGTGCAGTGCAGTGTGCTGCCTTTATCATGTGGGTAGCAAAGAGATCCATGATGTGCAGCCTGAGCCGTCCTGAGCAGGGTGTCCTCTGGCACTGCCTGGTGAGCAGGTCGTGGTGGTGCCTCTCAGTTCACCAGCTTAATATTTGCTCATCTAACTGGAGGTGTGAGCAGCAGGGAGGTTCTGCTCTATGTCTTTAAATCTGTGCTTTCTAATACTAAGGGGGTTTTGCTCTGGTTATAATGGGAGAATTGAATGCCTGGAGTTTTCTTGTTCAGAGGTAGGAAAATGTCATTGCACTGGTGCTGTTCTGTCCTTGAAATGAGGAATTTGCACCTTTGTACTTTTACTACTGAATTCCTTCAGCCACACTGCTTTTAATTATGTTTTTTTTTTAATATATACACTATACTTTATAGAGTATATAATGTAAAATATATAACATTAAGTATATGGATGAGATCTTGGTGATTTTGTTTTAATGGTTCACAAATAAAGTAATAGTAGTTTGTATTTAGCAGCCTTACAG
Source organism: Nestor notabilis (assembly GCF_000696875.1). Taxonomy (NCBI): domain Eukaryota; kingdom Metazoa; phylum Chordata; class Aves; order Psittaciformes; family Psittacidae; genus Nestor; species Nestor notabilis. The sequence goes on along the minus strand of NW_009914946.1, from coordinate 25,833 downwards.
TACCTAAAGGGACCAATAGGGAAGATGGTGAGGAGCTTTTTACAAGGGCCTGTAGGGACAGGCCAAGGGGAATGGCTTTAACGTGCCAGAGGGGAGACTGAGATGAGCTCTGAGGCAGAAGCTCTTCCCTGGCAGTGTTCAAGGCCAGGTTGGACACAGGGGCTTGGAGCAACCTGCTCTAGTGGAAGGGGTCCCTGCCTCTGGCTGGGGTTGGAGCTGGATGAGCTTTAAGGTCCCTTCCACCCAAACCATTCCATGATTCTGTGACTCTGTGATTACATTATACATATGTCTATATGTATTTTATACTCTCTTGTAGGGAAGTTTTGTTTCCATCTGTGGTGTATGTGATGCTTCAGCCCTAGAAAAATCGTATGAAGCAGGAATTCATCTATAACCTTCTCACTCATTACCATAAAATTCTTCCTTGGAATAGTTTTCCTTTTTACTAGACTGTCTTGCTCTTTATATCCAATCTAATTGGTCCTTTCCTCCCCTTCTCAGATGAGGCTGTAGGTAGGATATAGGCTATTACCCTACTGTGCTTGCAGGGACAGTCAACCTGCTGTAATGCCATAAAGCTGCTCATAAAATGTGTCCTTTGTGACTGACTGCAGGTATTAAAGGTTTGTGGGGCCTGATTCTTTCAGGTGTTGACTGTTTCCTCCTTCCTTATCCATGTGCACTTATGTATTCTAGTGCTTATCACCTGGGCACAAATCCACTTGTATGTTGAAACTTGCTGTTCTCCAGGAGATCCATAGGTATGGTCATCGCCTTGTAAAATCGAGGCCATACAGGAGAAGGTGGATCCTGAGCACTCCAGGTTGTTGGTTTGTTAATTCATGTGTTCTCCTTGACATTGGTGCTACAGTGGAATTTGGCACTGGGTTTTGGATGGACTGGTATTCCTGGCTTTGATCATGACTCCTCTGTGTTCTCTTCCCTTTCCTCTCGCCCCTTCCAGGCCACAGAGCTGCTGTTTGTTTTAGCACTGGGAACTGCTTTGTTGAGCCTGCAAGAGTACATTATATAAATGTTACAACAACTTGATTTCTAAGTTCAGAGCTTTCTGTCAAAACAACGTGTTCTTGGGAATATTCCCAAGGTGATTTGTTGGATCGCTCTTTAATCTTAACAAACAAACAAGGAGTTTAAGCCTCTCCTGCAGGAAGTCCTGGAAGAATTGACAAACCCTATCGAAAAGGTGGATACAATGGTGTATACTTTAGTTAAATGCCTTACAGAACAAATGAAACCATCAGGGTAAATCTGTAAGTTGAAATCTATGCTGTGCAGCAGCATAATTCCCTTGGACAGAGCCTTGGGTGACATGGTCTAGTGTGAGGTGTCCCTGCCTGTGGCAGGGGGTTGGGACTGGATGATCTTAAGGTCCTTTCCAACCCAAACCGTTCTATGATAAAGAACAAACCCAATTCTAAAATCACATCTTACATCTGGAAAATGAGGAATAAAGTATTTGGTATTTTCTTTTCCTGGACATTTATCTGCATTTATAAAGGCAACAGCTCTAATTTAAGCTCTTTTTAAATATATATATAAGATAGATATATTTATATGTGAAACAATTGATGGCAGATACAGCAGGGAAATATTTATAAATCTGTTTCAAAGTCCTCTCCTTTGAGAGGCTGTTAGAGAGGCTGAATTGCTGTGTGCAAGGGAAAATGGGAAGAGGTGTTTTGAATGAATAACTGAGTACATCATAAATGTGAAGTCAATAGAAAGTGAAACAAGTTTTGTGTTCAGGTTTGTCTCTGAAATCTTCGAGCTGTTTCTTTTGATGAATGAGAAAACTGGAGACTCTTCAGTTGTCTGCTTTAAATTACACTGAGCACATGTTGGGGGTGAGGAGGGTCTCCAACAGTTCAAGTTGACCAGAGAAACCTCTGCTCTGGAGATGCTGTAAGAAACACTGCTGACCTTCAGCAAGAAGGTGGTAGGGGGTGGTTAAAACCAGTGAGTAAATGGGGATAGGCTGTGCTGCCAGTTTGGCAGGGGAGAAACATGCCAATATCTGTACCTGAAGGGTTATTTTTCTTCCAGCAACACCCATTTTGTGTGCGTAGCAAGTGAAACTGTGTGTTTCCAGTCTCTTCATTCACTGACGTCTTAAATGAGGAATTAGTGTTGCACATTAATTGGAACTGGCTCTTTCTTAAACGTTTCTAAGTGTGTAGCCTTGGAGTAAATGGAAGATGGTGACTTTTGGGGGGTCTTGTTTAGGGGGTTGAGGTTTGGTTTTGGTTTTTACCTGAGGGGTAGTGTATACCATGAAGTCTCATCAAGTATGCTGCTCTGTATTCCTCTTTATTCTTCTGTTCACTCCTTAACGTGGGGAAACTCATTTCCTTCTGGAGTGTGAAAACAATTTGCAGCTTATTTCTTTGCAGCAAATCTTGTTAACTCTTTGTGTGTCAAATCTTACACTGATGTAGAAGGAACATTGGCTCTACAGCTTCCAAATCCCAGCAGCAGAACAGGAGGTGCATGGTGTCCCACAGGGACAGTTCCTTGTTGTTCAGGTGGAACAAAACTCTTCTTGAAGTGTGATCAGCTCTGCTTTTTGCCCTTTGCTTCTCTCCTCACCTCTTTTTGGTGGCCATCATTTTGTGAGTAGTGTTGGCTTTGACAGAGGGATAAAGCTGCGTTGTAAGGGAGCTTTTCCCTTTCCATGCTTGGCATCTGTGCAACTCTCTTCCCTTGCTCAGTGGAACACTCTGAGATGGACTCATAGAATAGTTCTGTCTCAGCCAAATGCTGAGCACCTTTAAAGCCCATCCCTTGACATTTACAAACTATTGGGAAATAATGAGAGGTCGGAGTGGTTGCCACAGACTACACCAGGCATGTTTCAGGGTAACCTTTTCCTTTACATGTCATTGTAGATACTTGTTCAGATGGTCCCTGGCCCAGAAGTTCCTTGTAAAAGGTAATGTGATGCCTCTGCCACCTCTTCAAATGGACATCCCTGGCTGAAGGTGGTGCCCTGGCAGGCAGCTGCGAGGTGCCTGGTTTTGGTGCAGGTTGCAGGTGCTCCTCAGTGTCTGCCTGTAGCAGAAGCAAACAAGCTCTACTGGTCTGTCCTGTTCCCTAGGAATTTCTGCCCATGTCCAAATCATTGGAATTAAGAATTTTATTGATAAGAATGTATCAAATGATAAGCCTGCTCTTGTACCTGAGCTGCTGTCTAATGTGTTAGCAAACCTAAACCAAGGAAACTTGTAATTCTTTTGAGTAAATCAGGTAATTGCACTACTTCTTTCCTTTCAGATTCATCATAGAATGGGTTGGGTTGGAAAGGACCTTAAGATCATCCAGTTCCAACCCTCTGCCATGGGCAGGGACACCTCACACTAAACCATGTCGCCCAAGGCTCTGTCCAACCTGGTCTTGAACACCGCCGGGGTTGGAGCATTCACAACTTCCTTGGGCAACCCATTCCAGTGCCTCATCACCCTCACTGTAAGAAACTTCTTCCTTATCTCCAACCTGACCTTCCCCTGTTTCAGTTTGAACCCATCACCCCTTGTCCTATCACTCCAGTCCCTGATGAAGGTCCCTCTCCAGCATCCTTGTAGCCCCCTTCAGACACTAGAAGCTGCTCTGAGGATCCTGTTTGTTGTGCAGGGCTGAGGTGCTGTTCACTCATGTAAAACTAGGAAAGGCAGGTTAAGTCAAACCCTTAGAATCATGGGATGGTTTGGGCTGGAAGGGAGCTTAAAGCTCCTCCAGTTCCAACCCCTGCCACGGGCAGGGACACCTTCCACTAGAGCAGGTTGCTCCAAGCCCCTGAGTCCAACCTGGCCTTGAACACTGCCAGGGATGGGGCAGCCACAGCTCCTCTGGGCACCCTGTGCCAGCACCTCAGCACCCTCACAGGGAAGAACTTGCACATCTGTCAAAACTGCCCCACTCTAATCCTCTGTAACTTGCTAGAGGAATTCAGAAGATCAGCAGTAGAAGGTGTAAGGGGAGATGAGTGTTTGCTTGGCTTTCAGCAGTGCCAGGGGAGCACAGAGCAGGTTCACAGTGCTGTTGAGAACTTCCAGCTGGAGACTTTAGGCTAATTAAAGCATATACAGACATTGATTTTCTTGTATTCCCAACACAACTGATGTTTCCTCAGTATTAGATTTTTAAATATTAAAAATAGGAATTGGTGTCAGCTCCAAAGGGAGTTGTGGATAGCACAGGTTATGCAATGTTACAATAAAATCGGGTTAAACTGAGTGTGTGAGGTATGTTGGGACTTAATCCTGTGGGACCATTACTGGGAAGGATGGGTACCGTTTTGAATGTTGTAGGATGACAGGAGTGCAAGACATCTTCATGGAATCACAGAATCCCAGGTTGGAGGGACCTCAAGGGTCATCTGGGCCAAGCTCTCTAGGCAAAGCATGACCTAAACTGGATGGCCCAGCACCGTGTCCAGCTGAATCTTGGAAGTGTCCAACACTGGGGAATCACCACTTCCCTGGGGAGATTATTCCAATGGGTCATTGTTCTCACTGGGAAAAACGTCCCTCTTGTGTCCAGTTGGAATCTCCCTGGGACTTAACTTGTGCCCATCACCCCTTGTCTTTTCCATGTGACTCCTTGTAAAAAAGGGAGTCTCCATCTGCTTTGTAGCCACTATTTAAATACTGGAACATGGTGAAAAGGTCTCCCCTGGAGCTTCTCTAGGTTGAGCAAACCCAGTTCTCTCACCCTTTCCTCAATGGCTTCCCAGGCCTTGGATCATCTTTGTGGCTCCTCTCCAGCCTGTCCACATCTTCTCTGTCTAGTGGGGACCAAAACTGAATCCAGTATTCCAGCTGTGGCCTGACACGTGCGGAGAGGGACAAGGACTTTATCTCTGCTGGTGATGCCTTTTGATACAACCCAGCATCCTGGGGTTCCACGCTGGTATATTTGACCTGCTGCTTTGTAGCACAGACAGTTCAGCTCATTGGCAGTATCCTGAACCTCTCCTGTCTCTTCATCCCAAGGTGCTTCCCAAGTACCAAGCTCCTGCTTCTGTAGCACTGAGCAATAGCAAGGTCCTTAAGACAGTACATGGAGTGTGCTCTTGTTTCAATTAGTTTAGTTGATACATGTATTAATTGGTTTTTGTTGTGATACACTTGTAACAGGCCCAAGGTTGTCAGGTTGCTTTGGTTCATATGGGTCTTGTAGTTCACACTTGCTCTGAATTCCTCCTTCATGTTTCATCTCCTAAAACATTGATGGAATGGATATAAATTTAGCCGTGCTGGCAACCTGCATTGCTAAATATGTTTGACTTCGGTCTGTTTATCTTTTTCCCATTGATTTTTCTAGTGTATTTCTAAAATGCTTAACTCTGCAAAGAAAGGGAAACTGTACATGTCTGCTTTGGACTGTATTGAGACATAGAGTTTCTGTTTAGGCAGTATTCCCTGGGGAGAAAGGTGCTGCGAGGAGCTGCCACTGCTCTTCTATTTCACATTGATGTAGTGAAAGATTTGGTGTGTCAACTTAGACTGAAATAGATACTAAGAACTCAATTTTGAAATGGATTTAATGTGGCTGCCCAGGCTGCTTTGTACTGGCTCGGGGGCCTTGATCAATGCTTCTGACGGCAAATAATGTACTTAAAAATACGTCTCTATATATATGGGGGAGCAGAGCAAGAGCAGTGGCCAGGAGGGGAGCAGAGAAGAGGCAGCAGGAGAAATAAATGCATTTTTGGCTGTAGCCAGAGCAGATACTACCAAGAAGAGTGAATGTAGCTGAAAGATGTCTAAGGCAGAACAAAGGATCACTGCTTTTATCTTCTGCTTTTGAACATCAGCATTAGCTGAAAGACAGAGAACAAGAAAAACTCAGTAGAAACAAGCAGGGACTTTCCAGCGTGACATATGGAAATAGCTGCACTTATTCACAGATTCCGAGGGCAAAAGGGGTGATAACAGGAAAAAAATACCCTTTCTCTTCTCCTTCTGTGTTTGTCCCTAATTTGAAATCACAAACCTAATGGTTTTCTCTAAGTTTCATCCTTAAGTCCTCATCTTTAAATGTGTAACAAGATGTTAACATCAGGTAAACAACAAGGCAAAACACCTTGTGCACACCAAGCACACTTGTGCTGGGAGTGCTGCTTTGAACTTTTTCCACTGTTCCATTTGCCTGGTCTTCTGGGAATGGGACAGTTGCCATAACCAGGCACTCCAGGCGTGCACCCTTGCCACGGGAACATCTAGTTGCATATGCTGTGGCTGTTCTCTTAGAAGAAACCTGTCTTTTAAGTGCTGCCAAGAAGGATTTTAGTGAGTCGCACACATCATGTCCAACAGCAAGTGTTGGGACCAGATCTTATGATAAATAAATACATATAAGGAGATTATAGAATCACAGAGGGTTGGAAGGGACCTTAAAGCTCCTCCAGCTCCAACCCCTGCCACGGGCAGGGACACCTTCCACTAGAGCAGGGTGCTCCAAACCCCTGTGTCCAGCCTGGCCTTGAACACTGCCAGGGATGGGGCAGCCACAGCTTCTCTGGGCACCCTGTGCCAGTGTTCTCATTCTAAGGAGGACAACCTCTTCCTTATCTCTCATCTCAGTTTACCCTCGTTCAGTTTAAAGCCATATGAGATGAATACCACATGAGATGGCATGTCAAAAGTCAGCAATGTGCTGACTTCTAACACAGGCTCCTGAAAATACAAACTTTGTCATGGGGAGCATACTTAAAATTGTACTTAACATCCTTTCTGTGAGGTTCTGATAGTCAGTTAGCATTTGCAAGGTGAGCTACAGCAGGATTTAATCCAAGCTGTGAAAATGGATTGAGCTTGAAATTCATGAGATGCTTACTGTGTGATGTGAGATGGATTATAGATAATTCCAAGGAATTCAGAGTGTGAAATAAGAATTTATTCTTAATTACCAAGTCGCTGAGGTTGGAATGGACCTGTGGAGGAGATCATTTGGTCAAGGTCAGCTACAGCAGGTTGGTCAGAGCTGTGTCCAGTGAAGGTTTTAGTATCTCCATGAATGGAGACTCCACAATCTCTCCAGGCAACCTGTTGTGGTGTTCACCCGCCCTGTGTAGAATCATAGAATCACCTGGGCTGGAAAAGACCTTTAAGATCATCAAGTCCAACCTTTGCTGCAGGGCTGCCAAGGCCACCACTAACCCATGTGCAGTGCAAACCTTTCTCTTCTACTTCAGTGGGAAGTCCTGTTTGTCACTTCGATGCCCGTTGCCTCATGTCCTCACTGAGCAGCAAAGGGAAAAGTCTGGCTCCATCCTAACTGGTATTTAAACACATTGGTAGGATTCCCCCTGAGCCTTCTCTTCTCGAGGCCAGACCATTCCAGCTCTTTTATCCTCCTCTTGCATAACAGATGCTCAGATCCCCAAAGTGTCTTTGTGGTCCTTCACTGGAGTTTATGTCCAAGTTACAGTGCTCCCAATACCCCTCACCAGTACTGGATAAAGGTAGGATCACCTCTCTCGACTTGCTGGCTCTGGTGATAGAGCCCTTCTTTGCTGCAAGGGCTCATGGCTGGCTCGTGGTTGGCTTGTTGTTCACCAAGACCTCCAGATGTTTCTCTGGGAAGCTGGTTTCCAGGTTGGAGCTGGATGATCTTCCAGGTCCCTTCCAACCCAAACCATTCTGTGACTCTATGGTCAGTCTGCTAAAGCAGCATTGTTCATCGAGGGTGCAAGTGTAATCTGAAGGCTCTGACTTCTCTTTAATAGCATTACTAGTTTAAGCTATTTTAAGTCTTGTGGAATTATTACACAAGGGCCAGAGAAAAAATGAGCTCTGAATTTTTATTGTCTTTTTTTATAGGTTCTTGTATTTTTTAATAGATTTTATAGATTCTCAGAGGTTTTTATAGGTTTGAACTGAGATGGACTAAGTTATTTTGCAGAAATGTGACCTTTAGCTCGTAGATGTTGATGCCTTCATGCCTGAGGTGGGGATCAGAACGTGGAAATGTCATCTCGACAAAGGACAAGGTGAAGTCACAGTGTGAGTGATTACAGCCTGGTTCCATGTGGCAGGAGCTGGGTAAGGCTGTGGTGAATGAGGAACAGTGCTGGTTATGTTGTAATGCGTTATCCAACTGCTAACAGAGCCATGGAATGGGTTGGGTTGGAAAGGACCTTAAGATCATCCAGTCCCAACCCCCTGCCATGGGCAGGGACACCTCACACTAGACCATGTCACCCAAGGATCTGTCCAACCTGGCCTTGAACACTGCCAGGGATGGAGCATTCAGAGCTTCCTTGGGCAGCCCATTCCAGTGCCTCAGCACCCTCACAGTATAGAACTTCTTCCTTAGATCTAACCTGAGCTTCCCCTGTCTTCATACATTGGCACTGAAGTGATTTCCCTTCTGAGACTTAACTTCCCTCTCACTTTATTAATCAATTTTTACCTAATGGTTTTAAATATTTTTTATGATTTCTGTCTCATTAGTGGGAATGATTCAGTTTCTTAAGTACTTGGAGCTCGTCGTGAAATGTGACTTTGAACTTTGATTGTGCTGCTGGAAGTCATAATCCTGACTTTGCTCCTGATGCTGGGGAATACTCAGCGCCCAGAAGAGGTGTCAGCAGGAGTCACAGTGGCTTCAAGGAGGATCCAATTAGTGATCATTTTGTGCTTTTTGAGGGAAGGAAAGAGCTTGTATTATACTTTCCTACTTGCCTGGTGTAACTAAGCAGTGAAAGGCAGGTGTTCAAAACCAAACTGTATGAAAACAGCAGCTCCGAAAAGGTAAAAAGTGATGTCTTGTCATTGATCTGAGAAGCTGTGAAGTGCAGACCTGTTGGACTTACTTTGTTGTTGGTTTCTGGGGTTTTCTGAAAAGCTTTATCTCCTAATCTCACTTAACTGTCTCCCATACACTCCCTGAACCTCCAGTGCTCTGCTATTTCATCTGGACAATAACACACATCATAGTCTAGTAGCAACTGCAGCATCTTAGGAGACCCAGCACGTATCACCAGGCCAGGACCGGTTTGCTTCACTTCTCCCCCCGGGGTTGGAATAAGTCTTTGCAGTACTGCCCCAGCTCTTCTTCACCACAATATCCAGTAAAATACAGTGGAATGAAGTGTCCATTACAAGGTTGAAGGTGACATAGTTTAGTGTGTGGTGTCCCTGCTCATGGCAGGGGGGTTGGAGCTAGATGATCTTAAGGTCCTTTCCAACCCTGACTATTCTATGACCTTAAAGCTCCTCCAGCTCCAACCCCCTGCCATGGGCAGGGACACCTTCCACTAGAGCAGGTTGCTCCAAGCCCCTGTGTCCAACCTGGCCTTGAACACTGCCAGGGATGGGGCAGCCACAGCTTCTCTGGGCACCCTGTGCCAGCGCCTCAGCACCCTCACAGGGAAGAGCTTCCTTATATTGCACAACATTTCTTGCCGATGTCTAATCTAAACCTACCTTCTTTTAGTCGCCTGTAGTTTGTTTCTGCTCCATAATAGCATACCACATGCCTATCTAATGCCAAGAGGGCTGAAGGTGCTCTTTTAAACTGAGATCTGTAAGGGCAGGATTACAAACCAGGCTGGTTTGAATTTAGAAGTGCCCAAATAAGCATCACAGCCCTGGAATCTTAGCTTTCTTTGCATCATAAAAGAACCTACATGTTGTGAGCTAGTTTTTTAACTCGCCTGGCTGGAGAGCAGCTCTGGTTTACAAAGCTTTGGCCCAGGGCAGAGTTTTATAGTCACATTACAAACTCCAACCCAGGGACTGGTTTTAAGGGGAATGTTAATAGGTCCATAAGCAGAGGTACAGCATGTGTTTCTGTACCTTGAGCTATGCAATTTATTGCTCTTTTGGTACCTCATTACGTAAGCATTGGGGTTTTTAAAAGAAGCTGTAAGGAACCCAATGATGATCACATCCTGCAGGAAAACTGCTCTTCTGATTTTGCATAGGGGGTGGTTTTACTTTTTAAAAGCTTCGTCCCATAAAACCTGGTGAGAACTGACAATACCCTGTACCCAGTATGGTCACTGTGATGCTTCATCCCACGTGTTCCCCTCAGTGTGATGAATGTATAAATAATTTTCATAGTGTTTTGCCTGTCCATTGGAATTACACCATCTGAGAGCACTTCTGCATGTAGAAACTGGTGTCTTTCATCCCTTTCCTGTTTGCAGACTGCCCATAGTTAAGTCTGTGGTCAAACATCTAAATGCTTGTTTTGGTATCTTCCTGTAGCTTTTCTGCCTGTTCTTCTTCTGCCAAATAAAACCCGATGAATGTGTATAGTCACAGAGTGGTTTGGGTTGGAAAGGACTTTTAAGATCGCCCATTTCCAACCCCCTGCCATGGGCAGGGACACCTCACACTAGACCATGTCACCCAAGTGAAGTGAATGGCATACAGTGAATTAATATTAAAGCAGGCTTCCTTTTAGTTCTCCTTTACTAAAATAGATACTCATCTTGGTTTGGTTTGTACCATATCTTCCTGCCATTTATATAGGTAAGCTTGAACTAAGGCTTTTACTCATGACCTTGAGGTAGGGTGGGTTGTTCTGAAGGAGGAAGAACATAAGGCAGAAGTGTCTGAGCCTGGAAACTGCCATTTCATTCCAGCACTTGCACTATGGAAAGGCTCCATCTACATGAATTTGTCCTGATGAAACTCTCTACCCTGTGGCTATTTTAACCACACAGGAGAGGAGCCTGCAGTGAGGAGCATGTACAGTCATGTCTTCTCAGTATTACTTTGCCACAGGGGAGATTCTTATACCTGCTTCAGCTTTCAAGTCCAGCTTTGTAGGAAAACAGCTTGAAAGCCCTTTTGGTGAGGGTAGGTCAAGAGTAACGCTGCTGAGGTTGGTGTAGGGTGGATGGGAGGAAAGGTTTAGTGGGAGCTGAAGGTTGGCTTAAGACATTGGTGTTGACTGTCAGAAAAGAGAACAATAAAGCAAAGTACAAAAGCTTTCATGATTTCTTGAGTTTTTAGGCAGAGGCAGCAGGGATGTGAAGCTGAGCTGGAGCTTGGGACACGGGGGAAGGCCCTCAAGGGTCAGGCACTGGGAGAATGGGGAGAAGGGGACTCCTTGGCCTGCTCTTACCATCTTCCCTGAGGGCAGGACATCAGAGGCCTTTTGTCTGACCCAGTGCTGCCCATTTTAGGTTATCACAGTTCTGGAGCATGAATGTAACCCAACCATTTCTTCAGGACATAGTGCTCAGATGGGCTGTTTGTTACCTCTTTGTCTTGCAGGTCTGAATTGGGTAAACTCTTGAGATCCTTGTGTTAGGCTTCAGGTCCTGTTTTAGCCTCTAGCAAACGTTGTTGTCTACAGCCTGAAGATTTCAAGCCTTGATATTACTGGTGCTAGATTGCTGTTAGCTGAGCTCATGCTGTGGTTTGACATGACTGGTGAACTGGTGTAATGACTGGTTGCTGCTGGAGGGGAGACATCTCCTGTCCTGCCCCTGTCCACGGGCTGCTTCTGCTTCTCCTCCTCTGTGCTTGTCTAACATCTGTGGCAACTTCAGACAGCTGTGGTACAAACCTAAGCCAACCCTATACCCCAAATCACCTTTCTTTTGTTCTGAATGCTTCCTGAAGCTGTTTTCGTGGAGGGTGGCATGTTGGTGGCTGAAGCTCTGTTGAAACCAAGGCATCACACAAGTGCAGCTGGAAGCATCAGTCTCTCTTCTGTCTCAAAGTACAGTAAATGAAGGCTCATGCTCTCAGCAGCAGTCGGGAAGCAGTCTCCCTCTCCTCCAGCCCCTTTCACAGGCCAGCTTTACAGCCAGGGAGGCGTTCAGAGCCCTGTGTGTGCCAAAAAGAGCAAGTTTGCTTTATTTTTAACATCTTCACATTTCCAACGCTGCCTCCCCACTGGCTGCTCGCTGGGAGGAGGAGGGGGTACAGAGAGCTCCATGCACTTGTCCAAGGCCTGGAGCAAAGCCCTGCAGTTCTTTGCTGTTTCCAGCCAGCAGACTGGAATGATGCTGACTGTGGCAGGCGAGGGAGGAGGTTTTGTTTGCTCTTTTTCTCTTGTACTGCATTGATTTCTCAGACACCATCTGCTTGTGGCTGACTAAGCTGCAGCAGTAGCCAAGAGGCAGCTTGCTTTTTTCTTAGAGATGCAGACTCATACCATGGTCCATATCTTTGCTGGAAATCACTTGGAAACTGGGCTAGATGGGGATGAAACTTAGCCACTTATTCAGTAGTTGATGAGAGGATGGACAATGGTGATGGGAATGGTTCCTCAGTGAATAATCCATCTATCTCTGGGCTGTCAGTGTTCCCTTATGCTGATCTTTAGAGGCTTGTTCCAGGACCATGCTTGGCAGATTTTAGGGATGGGAACTCCTGTTAAAACTGGAAGGTGCTGTTTGATCTTGAAGGCTGTGGCAGGGGCCTGGGTTAAGTCATTGAGATACTAAAGGAAGAAGTCTTGCTAGAGGTACCACTTTTGTTAATGATTGTGCTGTTCAGACTCAGTTCGCTTGCTCTGGTAGGTTTTTATGTTTGTAGATGTGTAACTGTTTTAGGAGTGGACTCCAAAAAGGCAACTACATCTCCTTTAAAAATGAGTCTTTATGGATTTCTGGTAAAAGCTGTGTAAGAATCAGTGTAAAGCTTCAGGCATCACTAAAACCAATCTCTCTCTTGTTTCCCTTCCCAGAATATGACAGATACCTAGCATCTAGCAAAACCATGGCAGCCGCTTACCTTGATCCCAACTTGAATCATACACCAAGTTCAAGTGCAAAGACTCATCTCAGTAGTGGGATGGAGCGTTCCCCAGGGTCCATGGAACGGGTCTTGAAGGTTTTCCACTACTTTGAAAACAGCAGTGAACCAACGACGTGGGCCAGCATCATCCGGCACGGAGACGCCACCGATGTCCGAGTAAGTCTGCTTTGAGCATTCTCAAGCCATCTGCAGGTTAAGTCTTAACTTCATGCTCAAGATACAGGAGGTTAAAGGCTGGAAGCAGACAGACAAAAGCTTTGCAGTTCATTTTAACAGAACCTTTACCTGTTGTATGGTGTGAGTAACGTCAGGAAAAGCTTTATGTGGTACCACCTTTGCTTGAGAACAAACAAAATCTGATGGATGATTGTGTATTACCTTAAATGAGAACTCTTCCCATTTCTGCACAATAGGAACTTGACGTTTACAACAGTGGTTGTCAGTCTGGCTACCACTGCTGATGTGTGTTAGTTGGCTTTTGGCACTTCATACTCCCCCAAAGCTTGTGTGACACTTCATGGCAGGAGTGAGAGCTGGGATGAAAGTGACATTAAGTGACACTTTTCATGTTCAGTAAATAATTTACATATTTAAGCATAGTTGTGTATATTTACGTGTTTAAAATGTTTAATGTATACATTACAAAATAGCCTTGTTTGAACACTCATTTCTCCATGCTGTGGGGAAATGGAGCTAAAGAGTTTCTTCTCCCCCCAGTAAGTCCCTTTGTTCCCCTCTGCCCCTCCCCATCACCAGCTGCTTGTTTTTACCATGCTTGTCCTTCAGTTAGTTGTGCAAAAACCAAAGTTGGAGGGGTTTAAGAATAACTTGAAGTTTCTGTGATCTGAGAGGTGTGTGGAGATGTTACGTGTGCATGAAAAGCAGTGTTTATTCTGAAGCATAATTCTCTCCAACGTTGACATCTTTGCTTACCATTTGCTTCACTTATTCCTTGAATTTTTGAGCTGTTGGGGTATCTAAGCTGAAATGAAGCTCAGTTTAACATGTCAGATGCTTTTAAAGCTTCATGGTTTGTTTGGTTTTTAATGATCCTCCAAGAGCGTGGTGGTAGGTGGTGTGGAGGGGTGTGTTTTCTTCTCTGAGGTTCTTACTGTAGGAGCAGGTTCCCATCTGCTCATTCCTTCCAACGTTTGTATTCTCTGCATGTGCATCAATTCCACTGCAAAGACCTGGGTCCAGTCTGCTGAAGGGAGCTGTCGGGAGTTAAGGAGACCTGTTGTCTCCTTCTGCTCACCACTTCCTTTGTGCAAGAGAAAACCAAGTGAAAACCACTGAGGTTTTGAATGTTTTCCTCCTGTGTATGCTCTAGCATGGCTGCGTTTGAACACACCACACAGCATTCCTCACAAGCAGATCTTGTGACCCTGATCATAGACCTCTGCAATTCAAGGATTTTCACTGGTGGTGATAAGAAAAGCTCTCTCTTGTCAGTTTAACAAGCTCAGATCTGTGTTTAGGAACTTGGTGAGCAGACAGAACAGAGGTACAAGAAGAAGAACCATTGTCATCAATAGCATAAACTTATTTTTATGTGGAATAGGGGGTTTTGGGTGCCACTTGCAACATCTTTGCTGACAAGTATAGTGGTTTGAGATACCTAATGTGATTGATTGGTTTGATAAAGTGTATGACTTGGTACAAGGCAAGAAAAACTGTGTCTCAGTATGAATTTAACCTTGCAAGCCTCTATTGTGGATGGATGTCTATGGATCTTTACATGGGACTTGAAATCCAGGTTATCTTTCCAAAGTAGTACAGAGAAACTTGAAAAACAAAAGCAGAGATTACATCTCTGGTTCCTTCAGCTCAGAAATACCTGTGGTTATGGGCTTTGGGCATCCAAAACTTACACTCCCTGTAAGAAATTCAGTGCTGAGTTCAAGTTGCAGAGTTCCAAATCCTTGTTTCAAGCAAAACTGTGTCATATCTTCCCATAAAAGCAGGACCAAAAGAACAGGGAAGTACCAATTACTGGGGACTTGCCTTAATGTTTAGCCTTCTTATATGCACATTTAATTGGATTGTTGTTTCTAAAAGTGATGGGATTTTGCTATTGTTCTCCTTTCCTGATGGAGAAGAACATGATGGGTTGCTTTAAAACTTTGTTCTTTTAATAGATGTGGTTCTTTATTCTGTTAAACTGGGACAGTGACTGTTGAATGTGCAGGTACTCTGTAGTAAAGATCCAGCACTGATGTATTGCCATGTCCTGACATTTATTCTAGAAACAGTAAACCCTTGTTGGAGTGGAAGCCTGCATTCCATTGGGATGACTGCTGTTGCACCAAGCTGAGTAAATTAAGGTTAAAATAGCCTTTAAAGAGGTTTATGCCTTAGTTTTATCCCTCTTCCTTTTGCAGAGGAGCTGGTCTGCAATGGAACTACATAGCATTACAAACTGAGGAGGAGGCTGGTGCTGGGTTTGGCCCTTGGCTTGTTCCCAAGGAGCTCTGTAAGAGTATTCAGAGGTGAATGGCTTTGAGACAGCTCTGCAGTGAAGAGGAAATGTAAGAAGGGTTTTCAAGGCTACTCCCTGGTTAGCACAGCTCCTCTGGGATGGTAGCCCAGGAACCCTCCCAGTGTCCAAAGGAAGTCGGACTTGGTCTGGAATCTCCAAGGAGCCAACTCAAGGTAGTTCTGCTGGTGAGGCAGAGGACTTCGAGGAATGTGCCAGGGGCAAGTAAGGGTGGAACTTTCCCTCCTGAGTTGTGACTTCTGACATCTTCTGTTTCTGACAAAGTCAAGTTTGTCAATGGAGAGGATGTGTTTGACAGTGAAAGAAGTGAGGAAAGGCTCTTTTGTGTATCTTTTATGGCTTCCTGAGAGCAGAGTGCAAACAGTGAATACCTTACACACCTTGAGCAGGAAGGGAAACCCTTTTCGTTACAGAACTCATGTTAAGCTCACATGAACAGGGCTTAGCTTTCTGTAAGCAGCGAGACTGAAGCTATGATTTCATTGTTGTTTGACTTGCAATATCTTTAACCAAGACAACAGCGTGGCTATATATATGTAGGCTTTGCTTTGAGAACTTCTGGCTGTGGATCTCTGCTTATTCTGGATGGATTTAGTCCCTCAAAGACAGCTGTTTCCTCGGAGGGATGAGTGTATTCTGCAGTGGATTCAAGGGCAGCTTTTCAATTCTTGGAAATGCTTTCTTGGATTTCAAAGAGCTGGCATGCTCTCTTTACCCTTTTTTTATTCCCCTTGGTATTCTATTGAAGACATGCTTCATTTCCAAAAGGAGGAGGAGGAAAAAAAAAGGCTTTTATGAATGTGCAAACAGTGGTCTCCTACCACAACTTGTGTGTATGGGTAGCCATGCATCGCTGGAGGAAGAAAGGCTGTTTATCTTCCCTATTTATCTTGGCATGGCTTGTTTGGATGTGTTGTCTACGTGCATATTCACAGTGAGGGATTTGCAGCTTTGGGGCTGGAGAGGATGCAGGGCATGCTCTGCCCTGTTCACAGCCTCAGGTGTGGCATGCAAGAGAGTGGGTGTTGCTGAGTTGGAATGTCTTTGGTCTCAAGTGCACCCTGAAAGCAAATGCTGCCACCGTGTCTTGATCAGCAGTTAGGAGTAAATCACCTCACTGCTTTCAGGAGATGGGGCTGCAGCAGAACTGGATCTTCTGTACTGAACAGACTCTGTATTTGACAAGTGAGTGCAGTGCATTTAGATTGAGGGCTTAGAAAACAGACATTGGAAACCTCGTGTGAGCCCCTTACAGATGGCTTTTAGTGGAAGCTGCATTCCCACCCCAAAGGTACCCAGCTTGCATCCATTACACCTTTTAAACATCTAGCCCTTAAAGCTTATTCTTGAGTCTTGAGTAGTAGTTGTGAGAAGTAAAGATGACATTATTTATGAGGAAATAACTACCACAAATCTCAAACCAGGCTATTGCCAGGCATGTGTCATACCTTGATCCTCACACACCTTGGTTTTCTTCCACTTCTGTGTAAACCATAAATGGATAGAGATGGCACTAAAACTTCAGCTGTCAGCTTTGTCCTTACTTCTGGAGTTAGAGAGCAGCGTGGTCAGAAGCCTTTGACGATAAAGATACAGTGTCCAGTGCCTTCTTAACCTGGTCATCATTCAGATGCCTTTCTCTCCCTTTTCTGTGCAGTACCACCCCGACATGTTGGCTTCCTGAATGTTGGCAGAATAAGAACACAGAAAGTAGAAGGAAAAAAAGACCATCCTTAGCTAAGGATTTATCTAATTTCAGTTTGAAGTCAAGGGGCATGACTGGCCTGTGTCCCATCTCTACATCATAGACAAAGACCTGTTTCATCAGCTTCCCTACTCGCCTCCAGAATCTTGTTTTTCACAGGTAGAAGGCATGGATGTGGGGATGAAGTTTGTGTATTCCAATCACCTCCCAAACTGGAACTTTGTAGGAGGAGAAGAAATCAGGAGGAAACAAGATGTTCCCTGTGAGGGTGCTGAGGCACAGGGTGCCCAGAGAAGCTGTGGCTGCCCCCTCCCTGGCAGGGCAGGTTGGACACAGGGGCTTGGAGCAACCTGAATCCTGAATGTGCTTCAGCCCTTCCCATAGAATCATAGAATTCCAACTGATTCTATGCGAAGGGCTGAAGCACATTGAGCCAAGACAGCACTAAAGCAGTTTATTAAACTGCATTGCTGTGTTAGGATCTGTTATTTGCCTCTTCCTTGTTTGCCTTTCCTCTTCAAGCCCCATCATGTTGCTGCTGTTGTACTTCTACCCAGCAATACAGGAGAATCATAGAATGAACTGAGTATGTGCCTGGAGATCCAGTTTGTGGAGGAAGAGTGGAAACAGGCTCCACAGTTCAAGTGATCCCCTGTTAGACAAGCATTTCTCCTGGCACCCGTGCCAGCTTCCTTCTTGCTGTTTGTTTTCTCCTGCTGTGACCTTAGCTGTGCTGCCATAGGTGGTGTGACTTTGGCAAACTCACTCCAGGTTAAAATGAATGATTGTCTTAGTGTTGCTGTTTTAATCCAGATCAGTTCTGCAATCTCGTTAGCTGCATCCTCCTGCAGACTGACACAGCTGAGAAGACTGCAGGAAGAAAGGAACTACCTGTTCATGCTGGCACTGCAGTGCTGCTGAGAGAATACAGTATTAAAGCCTTATTTGGGAGCATCCCT
>NW_009914946.1:4713-7892 GCF_000696875.1 Nestor notabilis | reverse complement strand
ATTCCTGCTTTCCAGACATTGCTTGAGGAGGATATTGCCTGTCTTGAAAAAGGCAAAGAGGTTTGTCAGTCTGACCTCAGTCACTGAGAGCACTGACTGTTGTTACTAAATACGTGCCTCCCTTCTGAGAACTTCTGAACTCAAACCTATGGACCTGCAGATGTAATCAGTATAAAACCAGCAGGTATATGCTCCTGTGATAAGCAGTCTAATTCTGACAGATGAAAACACCTCTGGGCTTTAGAATGTCTGTTTTACTTGTGCAAAATCCTCTTGATACCCTTGGATGAGGCACATCCAAAATAACATTTTAAACCAATATAAACAGCCCTTTGGCATTTTCCTCCAACGCCTGGATCTGGGGATGGCTTCAGGTTAACAGCACATCCTGCATTAGCCTTCAAGCATGCAAGTGCTGCATCCAGGGAAGCTCTTAGACTTTGTAAGGAGAGGGGACTTTCTACAAGGGCATGTAGTGACATGACAAGGGGGAATGACATTAAGATGAAAGAGGGGTCATGTAGGGTAGGTATTAGGCAGAAGCTCTTCCCTGTGAGGGTGCTGAGGCGCTGGCACAGGGTGCCCAGAGAAGCTGTGGCTGCCCCATCCCTGGCACTGTTCAAGGGCAGGTTGGACACAGGGGCTTGGAGCAACCTGCTCTAGTGGAAGGTGTCCCTGGATGAGCTTTAAGGTCTCTTCCGACCTAAACCAGGCTGTGGTTCTGTCAATCTACAGTGAGTTCTGGACATCAAGCTTCTGGAAAACTAAACTTTCTGTCAGCATTTAAAATACTGTTATTTGGGAAGTGTGCAGTAAGATCAGAACAGTGCTGATGCACCCAAGAAGGCTGGAATGCTGCTCCAGCTCTGCTCCATCAGTGCTGTCAGTGTGTGCTTGGAGGTTCCCTGTGGAATTACGGGTGGGTGGGTGTGGAGAGGTGCTTTGGGTGGCAGATCTGTGTACGGCTTAAGTGAGAAAGACACTGAGGCACTTACGTGGATGTGTTGATTGGGTTGATGGTGTTGCATGGTGACAAAATCCCAGGCACCAGAATAAGGTGTTTTCAGGCTATAGTTTCAATATATACTTGTTGCAGGGCTTCAGTGGTAGAGTTCTTGTTCAGCTGCATCAGTTCCCCAATCTTGTTTATTGTGTGAGGTACAAATGTGTTTGCTGGGTCAGTGCATGAGAATGGGAAGAAGAAGGATATGGGCTTTCCTCTTCAAATGTCAGGGGATAACCTGCCTTTTGGTGCTGTGAGGGGATGCTAGAGGGTTCCTTTATGGAACTTGTAAATCCAGTTGCATCGGAGCTTTGTGGTTTACTTTTGTCCAGCTTCTAATTTAATCTCCCCATATAACAATACCCAGGATTTAGCACTTGATATATAAATAGCATTTGCCTTATTTGAAGTGCTTCACAAACATTAACACGGTGTCCCTGTGTCAGAGGTGCTACTTAGAGACTTTTTCTAGTGCAGGACACTTTCTCCTTCCTACTAATAGGGAAATGAGTTTTGCAGTCACACTGGGAGTATATTCCAACTCCAATTTACTCATTGTAGCGCATCAGCTTTGTTAATTTACAAGCAAGCAGTTCATTTTCCTCTAGTTCCAGAAGCACAAGGCGTTGCTGACACACACGGGGAGAGGAGGGGGAATCTGGTGCCTTTTGGCCTTTCTCTTGTCTTGATTTTTCAGCAGCCTCCTGAACAAACTGTGCTGGAAATTCTATTTTTGGGCATATTCTCCTAATTGAGGACGAATATTAATCTGGTTTTAAAATTAGCTGTGTTGAATATCTGTGGGTTCTTTAGACACATGAGTGCTAACCAGGTTTCCAGCTATTGAGAAAGCTTTTTTTGGGGTTAAAGGGAGGGAAAGGTGACCCATCACTTCCCTAGTATTGACAGAAGTTGCTCTAAGGACTTCCCATTCTCTTCTGCTCAGCTATACAACCTATTTTATGTTTGGGATGTAAATGTTAGCTCTGGAAACCTAATGAAAGTCAATGTGATTACAGGCAGCAGCATTCAACTGGCAGATGGTGGTGTGACTTCCTTACAGTTGGAGGGTGTTTATGAGAATGACAATAGACACGTGAAAACTCCACATGGAAACTGCTATTCATGTGGGTATCTTGCATATACCCAAAGTGGAATCCAGAGAAGGTTTCTGTTGGAGTCAAGCTTTGTAAGTTTGTAATCCAGGTTGAAACTTTGGTGTTCCTTACTTGCTTTTTCCCCTCTCAAGAGCGCATCTGAGGAGCTTCCTGAGCTATGAGGCTGGTTGTAGTAGAGTCCAGAGAGATTTCAGGTTTCTTTGGCTGTGCTTCCAGTTAAAAGATTCTCATGACAGGATCTTGTTGTGTAAGTGGTTAAGTAGTTAAACAGTTTGTGTGGAAACCTCTGATGGAGCATTCTGATCACTACCACAAGGAGGAACATCAGGCGTGCTTCTGGCAGGGCTCCTCATGTTGCAGCCATGAAAGACAAGAGAAGCTGTCACCCATCCTGGAGTGATGGCAGTGGCTTTGTTTGACACTCCATTTGCTCCTTGGAGTCTGTCCAGAGCACGAGGAGACTCAACGTGTTGTTTACTACCCGATTGGAGTTACACACACTGACCTGCTTGTGGCTGTGCTGCCAGGGCAGGTCTTGGACATTAATCTTGAGCTGTTTGGGAACAGCCGCCAGATAAAACAAACCCTGTCCCACTGCATGGGAACTGTTTATAGGCTGCACTTCCTCTGCTGTGAGTTCATGTTGCTGAATGAACCCACTGCTGTGGTGCTGGTTGATGCTGATGGAAGGTGTGGCTCAAAATGTTGTAACACCCAAATTCTCTGGTTAATGAAAAAGTAAGTAAGTGAATAGATGTTTCACGTGAGAGGCTTCCCCGGCAGAGGTGCCGTTCCCAGTGTCTCAATCACTACATTTGCTTATCACTCCAGTTTTTGGTTCTGGCTGTGGTTGGTGGTAGCTGGAATGAGCTCTCAAATAAAACAAGAGAAGCCACTTAAGGTGTTTGTTCCACAGAAAGGCTCCGGGGAGCCCTCAGAGCAGCTCCAGTGCCTAAAGGGGCTCCAGGAAACCTGGGCTTTGGACAAGGGCCTGTAGGGACAGAAGAAGGGGAATGGCTTGAAACTGAAAGAGGGTGGATTTAGATTAAAGAAGTTCT
>NW_009914946.1:0-4696 GCF_000696875.1 Nestor notabilis | reverse complement strand
TGCTGAGGCGCTGCCACGGGGTGCCCAGAGAAGCTGTGTCTGCCCCATCCCTGGCAGTGTTCAAGGCCAGGTTGGACACAGGGGCTTGGAGCAACCTGCTCTAGTGGAAGGTGTCCCTGCCCATGGCAGGGGTTGCACCTGGATGAGCTTTAAGGTCCCTTCACACCCAAACCAGTCTCATTCCTACATGATAGAAACAGTCTTCCACATTGGAACTGGATGATCTTAAGGTCCTTTCCAACCCAAACCATTCTGTGTGTCCTGTGTGCTTTGCTGCTTGTGTCCATCTTCCGAGTTTGGACACACCATCCACTTGGGATATCCAGCTCCTGGACATGGGGGAAGACAAAATGTGTTGGGAGACACAGTGGTACTGAAGCAAGCGATGCTTCTGAGGATGCTCAGACCACTGCTGTTGGAGACAGGGCACTGGGCTTGATGGAACCTCTTCAGACTCCATGAACTTACTAAACACAGGTTGTGTTTCCTTCTTCTGGAGAGCTTTTATTGTTTTCTTTTGTTTCAGTGTGTTGCTTCTGCAAGATTATTTAAAGGTTGCAGCTTGAGAAGATGTGTGAGCTGATCTAACAGCTCACTGTCACCTCACCAAAAGCATGATTCCACTCCTACATGTGTCATCTTCCCCCTCTATTCAGATTTAGTGCTTCCTTAGTGTCTTTCATGGTTAGTTCTCTGCTTGCTTCATTTGCAGAATCAAGGTCTGAAATGATTCCTTTGGGACATGAAATAATAAGTTTTGGGAAACAATGTCTTGCTGTAAAAAACCTCTTGTCTCACTCACTGCAGGAGCCCAACTCTGGCTCCTTATGCTGGCTCCATGTTGATGTTGCCTGAAATTCAGTGCAAGAAGCAGCAGCTCATTGCTCTCTGTGTATATACGTGTGTGTGTATGTATATGCATGGTTATACACTCACACAGGAGCATTTTCAGGCCATTCCAGGGTCAGAAACAAAGGTCTTTGAAGTCCTGAAGGAAGAAGTGTCTGGGAGCAGCGATAGCCTGTGCTCCTGCTGAGCTCTGAACTCTGCAGTGATGGGGATGTGCTGCCTCGCAGATACAAACCTTGTCTTCTCCTGGTTGTGAGGCAGCGGCTCTGGTCTCCTGCTGACTTTCTAATGTGGATAAGAGGAGGACAGCCTGGCAGGCTGCACCTTGCTAATCCATGATCCACTAACACATCTGAATTGGGGGTTAGAGCTTTCTGACGCGGATGGGAAACAGCAAAGTGGTGTGATTCAATTTGAACGGTTCCTTTCTTGAGGAGAGAGCCTCAAACACTGAGATTATCGCAGAGCAAGCAAGTAGGACATTGGATTTGTTTGAGAATCTGCCCAAATAATTGTTGCTTGCCTCCTGTTATAAGGGATCTGTGCTGAACCTCAGGAGAAAATGAGATCAGGGCAAAGGGGGAAAGCAACCAAGGGGCTGTGATGTTACCTACCAAGTCCTGCTGTTGGGGCACTAATAGGCTGAAAGTTTGAGATTGTCCTACAGTTGCAGATGGAGAATTACTTAAAGGGCTGGTAATGGGGTATTTTGAACAAATACATCTTGTTTTCTTCCTCAGATGTACTTTTTATATTTTGGCTTTTATGTTAATCTGTTTTACATAGAGGAAATAGTGGCTTAATTCTTTTAAGGTGAATGGAAATGTATTTACTGCTGTTCTGTGAAGCCGCGCTGGTGAAACTTCAGAGACTCTAAATGCTTGTCTGAAATAGCAGCTTACACTTTAACATGCTTGATGTTCTTGCTAAAGCTGATACCTGGTTTCTTGCTCGGTGTTTTGTCTAAGTTATTACGTGGTAACATTTGACGTTGTAAAAGTGTGTGTTTCTCTGTTTCAGGGCATAATTCAGAAGATTGTGGACAGTCACAAAGTGAAAAACGTGGCCTGCTACGGGTTACGGCTCAGTCACCTGCAGTCGGAGGAGGTTCACTGGCTGCACTTGGACATGGGAGTATCCAATGTGAGAGAGAAGTTTGAACTAGCCCACCCTTCAGAGGAATGGAAGTAAGGCTACACAGCTGTTCAGTGTCAAAACTGAGTCATGGAAGTCTTTTTCCTTGTGAAAAACATGCAATTGCTTCACAAAGAAAAATCCTCGTGTGGTGGGAGAGAGGGAAAGAAAGAAAACCACCAGACTTTTCACAAAGTGGGGGTGGAAGTGGTGTTTTGTTTCTTTTAAGGGGTTTTTGTTGTTGTTATAAGAGGATTCCTGCAAACTGAAGAGAACAGGTAAGTGTAACTTGGGATTTAGAAGAGGCATAAAGTAGGAACAGACCTCACAGAATCACAGAATGGTTTATGTTGGAAAGGACCTTAAGGTCATCTTGTTCCAACCCCCTTGCCATGGGCAGGGACACCTCACACTAGACCAAGGCTCTGTCCAACCTGGCCTTGAACACTGCCAGGGGTGGAACATTCACCACTTCTTTGGGCAACCCATTGCAGCACCTCAGCACCCTCACAGTAAAGAACTTCTTCCTTAGATCCAACCTGAACTTCCCCTGTTTCAGTTTTAACCCATCACCCCTTGTCCTGTCACTCCAGTCCCTGATGAAGAGTCCCTCTCCTGCATCCATGTAGCCCCCTTCAGACCCTGGAAGCTGCTCTGAGGTCTCCATGCAGCTTCCCTTAGTCACGTCTGTGTTGCGCATTCTCTTATGTCCATGCTGCATTTTATTTTTTGTGGGATGTGCATCAATATTTTCCCTTCTGTGCTGCTATCCTTTCCATGCTAGTGGTGCTGCATATAAGATATGAATAAATTATGCTGTGGAAATTTGTTCCATAGTGTACAAGTGTCAGTTCCAGTTTCACGTGGCATTACAGCTTGCATTGGACACGTTTCAGAACAAAGTTAATCAGTTTTACATGCAAAATTTGCCATTGTTTTGAAGTTTGTGGAAAGGAATTGTAGAAATAACTCCTGAAAGACCTAGGAGAAGATGTAAATTATTCAATACCTTTCCAGAGTGTCATTTAATGTTTTATCACCTATATGCAGCCTGACATACCTTCTAAACCCCTAGAGATTTGCTGTGCGTAATCAAAACGCTGCTGTCATATTTGTAATACCATAACACAGGGTGTTTAAAGATCATATGACAGCCCTTGTAAAAATATTTAGATTAGTAAAGGGGGAGAAGTCTTGGAATGGTTTTACATCCTATAGTGTTAATAAACCAGAAACTGCCTCTCATGTGATTTGTTTGGGGTTTTTTTAGTCATCTGAATTCAAAGGGCTGTGTATTCACAGCGTTCAGAACTCAGATCTCAGCCCTTCTCCTGGACTGATCCAGATACTGGAGGTTACACTGATGGTCAATAGGTTGTACATAAAAAGTTACCAGAATAAAATCAATCTCCTCTGTAGGCAGCTTTTGTTTGGTGCCAAGGATGAGCTACTGAAGGGGAGATACAGGGCTATGACTCTGCTTCAGATGATGCAGCTGTAGTTAGACCTTAGAAAGGTTAAATAATAGTGAACAGGGTGCCCAGAGAAGCTGTGGCTGCCCCATCCCTGGCAGTGTTCAAGGCCAGGTTGGACACAGGGGCTTGGAGCAACCTGCTCTAGTGGAAGGTGTCCCTGCCCGTGGCAGGGGGTTGGAGCTGGATCAGCTTTAAGGTCTCTTCCAACCCAAACCATTCGATGGTTCTATGACTTGAGGGCAAGGTCACCCAAAATTCTGTCAATTCACTTCCTATGCAAACAGTTCAGTTTGAGGAACACACAGGACTGAGCTTTGCCAGTGATAACCTCAGTTACATTACAAAGTGAACAGAGAATCAATGCTTGTGGGAAGTCTTTTTTCACCCATCCTCACATATGCTTCTATGTAGCACTCTGACCTTCTTGCTATAAAAAGACTTGTATCTTGCATGAGATAGCAAAGGTTTGAGCTATCTTGTGGTGCTTTTTTGTTTGTTTTAAGTAAAAATCAGTAATACTAATACTACTTTTTCCTACCAGGAGGAAAGATTGGCACGAAAGGTCAGACAGAAACCTTTCAT
This sequence comes from Nestor notabilis, assembly GCF_000696875.1. NCBI lineage: Eukaryota > Metazoa > Chordata > Aves > Psittaciformes > Psittacidae > Nestor > Nestor notabilis. The sequence goes on along the minus strand of NW_009914946.1, from coordinate 656 downwards.
TGACTGTGCCTGCATCTTCCCTGTACTACTTCTTCAGGGATGTTTGTGCTTCTTAACTGTATTAAACCAAATATCCTTCTTCCATTTTATTTCATTCTGTGGCAAGGAACATAATTCCGTCCAACATCAGAAAATTCCAAATGCATCTAAATCATGGTGGAAAAATGATCAGAGTTACAATTATTGGAACTTCTTGCTTATTTGTTTGTAGTGGTTTGGTCAGGAAATAAGTATTCTGGAGTCTGCTGCTTTGTGTCATGGTGGGTAACCCTGTCTTATTTCTGTGAGTTAAGCAGGATTTAGCACTCCAGAAGCATTGTAGAATTTGAGTAGATTTCCATGCAATTTCTTTAGAATAACCATAGTCTTCCAAATACCATCAGAGAGCGTTACTCACTGCTGAAGTCCAGCAGCAGTGCTGCTGTTGGGTTTATCTTATGGAAGAATAACCTGTTAAATGTTCCTTAAGCATTTGCCTGTCCGATACCTGTGTGTGAGGTGATCCCAGATGACAAGTGAAATACAAACAAAATCCCAGGGCTTTTTAATTTCATTTAAGGCAATAGATGTTAGAGCGGATTTGTTTGCTGCAGGTTTCCTCTTAGTGCTTATGCGTGCAAGGCATAAGAGGGTCCAGAGGGACCTGGACACGCTGG